>NC_056743.1:1307808223-1308108223 GCF_019279795.1 Protopterus annectens | reverse complement strand
GCTGTGGCATAGACTGGATTCGGGCCTGCTGGATCTAGCTTTGTTTGTGTAACTTGAGCACTAATCCAGGCATTCTCTAAAGTATTCAATTGTATTTATTACTGCTTGGTAGCAACTTGATTAAAGTGTAGCTATCATTCTAAGTCTTTTGGATTAAGCACTTGGGCTTCAGACCAGTTGTTTTACATTAGGAAGGTTTGTGGCATGCACTGTGGTGGCAGGACAGGTAGCTTTCATCCTTCTAAGTTGGGAACTGCTGATTGAGAGCCCAGTGTCTGTTATTCTTAAAGTGTATTAGTTCTGGTTTAAGCACTTGGGCTTCAGGCCAGTTATTTTACATTAAGAAGGTTCGTGGTCTGCATTCTTGTGGGAGAAGAGGCTGGACTCTGCCCTTCTGAGCTGGGAATTTCTGGTTAAAGGTTTATAGTGCCTGAATATTTGAACTGTGTCTTACTGAAATTGGTACACCTTGTTTGCTGTAGCATAGACTAGATCCAGGCCTGCTGAATCTACCTTTGTTTATATGCTTGTTGTTTGTTTGCTTGTTATTTCCCTGGAACGCTAATTCCACCTAATACGCGCTTCTCAGCTTCTGTGGATCACTAGTGATATCTGCATTGCTTACTGTACTTATTTCCTTGTTTCACTTGAAAGAAAGTTACTGTTTGTCATTTTTGCATTTAAGTTACCTGTAACACATTGCACTTAAGTTACCTGGCACTTGCTCACTAAAGCAATTATATAAGTCAGCACTAAAAATTAAAAGCACTACACCCTCACTCCCCACTGGCCCTTGTTTTCAATTATTAAGGAATTCCCAATATTATTCTAGCATGTCCAAAGGTCAGTTGTCAATCTCCTCTCCGGTCCAGCTGGTGAATCTGGGAATCTTGAGGCAATGTTACAACTGCCTCATGTAAACAGACAACCCTCTCCTCCTCCCAACAAATTCCAACACATGTGAGAGATGCAACCATATAGCCAAACTGGAGGCTAAGCTCTCTCAACTCAGTACTGGCATAACCAGTCAGGAGGAGAAGGAAACCACACTCACTGCAATTTCAGTCTCACATAGACCTACCACGACAGCAAATCAAACACATAATCACACAAAAACATACTCAGAGGCTCTAAATAAAGATCTGCCTAAGCAGCAGAGACCTCCAAAGCAGACACCCAAGCAACCGCTACCCCAAAACAAAACACGTGCAACACATATCTCACAAAGCCAGTGTGCCGAACAGTCACAGCCCTTAAGACTAAACAACACACCTGATACACTTGTAATAGGTGACTCTATCGTCAAGCACACTGGCGTCCGCTCACCAGGCTGAACAAGGAGAGGGTCACGGTGAGCAGCCTGTCGGGCGCTAAGATCCGCCACATAACACAAGCACTCAGGTCACTCCAAGGCAAGTACAAATATGACTCAGTCATTGTCCATGCTGGTGTGAATGACCTGAGACGTACCTCCCTGGACTACATGAAAAGAGACATAAAGGAGCTCTCTGAGCATGTAGCCCAGGCTGGTATGACCCTGACCTTGAGTAGCATCTTACCCTCACCAAGAATGATGCCACAATATGAAGACAAGATGATCAATTTCAACAATTGCCTTAAGTACTGGTGTCATTCAAAGGGGATTCAATGCCTGTCAGCTTGGGATGATATGCTCAACAAGCCACGATGCTTCACTAAGGATGGCTTGCACCTGTCACCCCTGGGCTTTCGGATATTGGCAAAGGCTCTTCCTACCCCCATAGTGCCTTTTTTAGGCAAGGCTCAAAAGACAAACCCACCTCCTTAGGTATCACAAGGGATAAGAAACTAAGAGTAATGCTACTCTACGCCAGAAGTCTAAACCTTATGATGTATGCACTCGAAACTCTCCTTAGCATGGAGAACATCGATATCTGTGCAGTAACAGAAACCTGGCTCAGGCTCCCGAGAGCACCCCAGCACTACCAGGTTATACCTCATACCATGCTTTTCAGCCCCAAAACTTGGACCGAACCACAAAAGGAGGGGGAGTATCGATATTCATCAAAGATACCCACACCTCCAGGTTGGTGGCAAAGCACAAAGCATCAGAGACTATCCATGTGCAACTAACAGTGGGTAAAACTGCCTTCCAGTTTATAGCCTGTTACAGACCACCCTCCCATACACAGGAACCCCACTCGGCCTTCCTGAGAACACTGGAAAATATGAAGGTCTCTCCAAACACCATTATATTGGGCGACTTCAACTACCCAAACATAGACTGGGAGCATTACTCTAGCTCCAACACCCTAGCCCAAAGGTTCCTAGAATTTATAAACTCCAATGCTATGGAACAACTTGTTACCACTCCCACAAGAGGGGAAAACATACTGGACCTGATCATCACCAACATGGGGACTCTATGCTCCAGACCAGAAGTGTATCCCTCACTGGTAAGATCAGAACATAAACTAATCTCACTGGATATTCACATCCCGACCCCACCCCCTGCCCAGAAAACCACAGTGAAAAACTTCTCTAAAGCAAATTTCACACTCCTCAAAACCGAGGTGGAATCCTTCAAAGCCCCCGAGCCTGTGGAAAATACGGCCCAGACCGCAGAATCCTTTATAAATGCATTCTATGAACACCTTCAGGAATGCATGGATCATGCGATCCCAAATAAAACCACGACCCAATCCTGCAAAGGCAGACATCCTGTCTGGTGGACCCCAGCCATAAACAAACTATACAATAGAAGGAGGAAGCTACTAAATGATACAGCAAAATCCCAAAAGGGAAGGCATCACTGATCAGTATTAGCAAAAAACTACGGGCACTCATAAAATTGTCTAAGGCCAGCTTCAAGAGAAAAATTGCACAGGACACTAAGGATAATCACAAGGCTTTCTTTAGTTATGTTAGGAACCTGGGTGGTAATTCCCAGATATGCTCAGAATTAGTCCAAAATGACAAAAAATACACTGAACCCACAGACATTGCCAACATCCTAGCTGACAGGTTCAGCGCAAACTTCTCCCCCCCTCCCCACCAAAAGGGCAAATATCTATCCCAGCAGAGTGCTGCCCCCCTGACATCTCAGATGCTCAGGTAAGAGCCGCCCTCTCCAAAGCAAAAACACAGCATCAATGGGACCAGATGGTGTCCCGGGCTGCGTCCTACATGAACTCCAAGAAGAGCTAAACCCAAACATAAAACTACTGTTCAATCTCAGCCTTACTACAGGATATGTGCCCAAAGAGTGGCGTACAGCAACAGTGGTCCCTCTCCATAAAGGTGGTGCCTCAACGGATCCTGGAAACTATCGCCCCATAAGCCTGACTAGCTTGGTCTGCAAAGCTATGGAAAGGATCATCATGGACCTCATAAATAAAGATATTGGGGACCTACAGACACTGGATCCTACCCAGTTTGGCTTTGTTAAGGGCAGATCCTGCCTCTTAAACCTGGTTGATTTCTTTGAAACAGTCACCAAGGCAATTGATGAGGGGAAGGTGGTCCACACAGCCTACCTGGACCTCGCAAAAGCCTTTGATATAATACCCCACTCGGGCATTATAGATAAGCTCACCGGCTTAAATATAAACCCCTATGTCACTAGATGGATTGCAAACTGGCTCAAGGACAGAACCCACATGGTTAGAATTGCTGGAGCCATGTCAGACTCCAAACCAGTTACAAGTGGTGTCCCACAAGGCTCAGTCCTGGGACCTCTCTTGTTCGGTATATTTCTCGGAGGTACAGGCCAACACAGAAGGACTGTGGCTGACCAAGTTTGCAGATGACTGCAAACTGGGTGCCATAATCGACTCTCCAGCTGACACAAGCATCCTCCAAAAGGGCCTCATAGAAACAGACAACTGGTGCCAGAGCCATGGCCTCAAGCTAAATGCCAAAAAGTGTATAGTCATCCCCTTTGGCAAAAACAAAGTGCCCACAAATTACCACATAGGTGGTAATCCATTAAGTACAGAAGAAGTAATTAGGGACCTGGGGACCCAAGTTGATAGCAATCTCTCATTTGACAACCACGTGGCCAAAGTGGTTAGAAAAACATTTTATATAGCCCACCTAATCATGAAGGGATTCACATCTAGATCAGGGGAGGTCATTGTGCCTCTTTACTCATCCCTCATCAGGCCCATAATTGAGTACAATGCCCCTTTTGGGATGTACCTTACCAGACACCTGCAGCAACTGGAAAGACCCCAAAAGTACCTCACCAAGAGGATCAAAGGGCTCAAACAGATGCCATATGCTGCCCGGTTAAAGAAACTCCAGCTCTACTCAGTGGCATACCACCTGTTCAGAGGCGATCTGTGCCTGACGTATAAAGCCATGTCCAACCAGGAATTAATGGACATGCTGCACCTCAGAAAATCCAAATCCCATCGAGCTACGCTCGAGACTTGAACCTCAGCACTGAAATAAATAGGACATGCTGGAGGGACAGATTCATAACCCAGAGGCTCCCTTCACTCTGGAATAAAATCCCAGTCCAGGTTAGGCAGAGTCCCTCACTGACTCTCTTCAAGAGGAATCTTGATGAGTGGATGGGAGATCATAGGTTTACCCCGGGTATCACTTCTGTGTCACTGTTAGACAGAGGCACAGTATACTAACCTCGAAAAAGGGCATAGCAAAATAAATTTAAAATGGGTGGCGAAAGCCAAACACATTCTGGCTAGGCTTATAAATGCCCTAGGGCAGATAGCCTAGTATGAACCTATGAACCTATGAAGGTTGTGCATCAGGGCTGGCAACTCGGCACGTAAAAATCTTCTGCCAATCATTAGCAGACCGGAGTTCCGCTGTGGCGACCCCTAACCGAGAAAAGCCAAAAGACTCAACAACTGTAAGCTGCATACCCTGAGAAATGTTCAGTGTTATTTGTATTGCTAATTAAGTAATTAAGCATATGTTTTCACATTTCTGAAAATATCTCAATACACACAAAAAATTATTGATGCCAGGTGAAAGCTCATGCCTGATTAACAGAAGTGTCATAGTGCTATATGTCTAGGTTGTACAATTTCCAAGATATGACAACTTATCTATGAAGGTTTAGCAAAAATATAATTCTTGGTTTATATGAATTATTGCTATATTATAGTATTTACATAAAGACCATTAATGCACAATTATCACTGTAAAGAATAATTCTTATTGATAATGTTGCCATGTGAACAATTTTAATAGCATTTGTTATTCACAAAATATTTACATTTGTTTAGCTTATGCTTTTTAAGTTGATTTTTCAGAAAATGCTCTGGAATATAAGGATGTATGAAGGCTGCAATACGGGTGATATTCCACAACACATAGCTGTTAATGAGTTAAGCAGGATAAAGCTGCATTGTTCTACAGTGCTGTAATTGTTTCTGAATACCCCCTCCCTGTCCTACATTTTCCTTTAAGAACATTCCAGTATCTTCACCATGTACTGCAGGATATTGAAAATAGTACTTTAAAATAGCAATACAAATGCATTTTGCTGCTCAGTGTGCTTTGATATCTAGTATTTATTGGTTAATTTCACCTGGTGTATTACTTTTCAGAGCTCTGCACATGTAATTAGTAACCAGTCCAAGTTTGTGTAATCCTTCTACATTAATGCTACGGTAAACTCTGTTAATTGGCACCCATGGGGATTGGTAGATGCTGGATGACTGTAGTTTCTAGCTGCTTGAGAGCTGCTTTTAAAAATAGGCCTGACTAATACTGTACCCTATAATATACTATACCATAAATACTGTATTGATTTGATTTTAATATTGAAATACAGTAATTAAAAGCCTGGCGGGGGGGGGGGGGTGATAGAAAGTGCAACCTCCCCAGCTCACTCTGTTGGTCTACTCATTTCCCCATGGATAACAGTCTTTTGTTGGATGCCAGACTTAGATTCAATGCACAAGCAATTCCCACTTTAATATATGATCACTGACATGCTATTGTAGGTCTTGTGATTAGTGACCAAGACTGCAGTGTGTGAGGAATTCTCTTTTCCTTAAGATAGAGCTAACTCAGCTACAGTGCAAAATACCAGGAAAGTGGCAGTGCAGGGAAGCTTTTCAATTATCTTAGATACACTGAACGCAGTTTCTTTTCAAAAACTGTGCTCTTTTGTGACCATAGTTACTAGTATTGATTACAAAAAAGTTAGCCATAGAGTCCCCTAAAGCCCATATGTTCTCCTAGAGAACATGGTCAAACACCAGGAGTGGTGCAGCCATTTGATCTGCATAGGTTAAGAGGCTGTCATACAGTGGGTGCCTGCTGAGGGCACATCTTCGACTTTCATGAATGATGTACCTTAAGGCAGACCTGCTCCCTTTGCCCCCCATTAAGCCCCAGTTTCCACTAAGATTCTAAGCAGACTATCTGGACATGTGTTCCCAAGCCTAACCTGAAAGACAGGTGAGCAATCACATCCTTGTCACAACTCAGTCACACCCCAGTGAGCTTCTCCATTGCCTAAGCTGCTAATTAAATCTGGGACATAGTCATTGCTTTATATACGGCGGTGCAGAGGTTAGCATTGCTGCCTCACAGCAAGAGGTTCTCCGGTTCGATTCTCGGCTGGGGTGCCTTCTGTGAGGAGTCTGCGTGTCCTCCCTGTGGTCGCTTGGGTTTTCTCCGGGTGCTCCGGTTTCCTCCCACATCCCAAAGACATGTAATAGGTGGATTGGACACTCTAAATTGGCCCTAGGTGTGAGATTGTGCATGTGTGTGCCTTCTGTGGAAGGTTGGGCACCAGGCTGGCAACTCAACACTGTAAAACTCCACTGCCAATCATGAGCGGACAGATGATCCACTGTGGCGACCCTTAACTGGGAAAAAGCTGAAAGAAGAAGAAGTCATTGCTTTATTCTTTGTGGTACAGTGTCCCATAGTGGATTCTAAGGGGTAGGTTTGGGCTTCAGTGTTGTAGTGTGGGCTAAAGTAAGAACGCTAACAGTGTTTAAGAGGAAAGAGATAAGCACCATTAGAGACAGAGGCAAGAAATAGTGTCTTGAAAACACAGAGTGATGTGGGCCTCTCCCAGAGGGAGGGACTGAGCTAAAGAGAGATAGGATGTAGCCGTAAGACTGTAAACTTATGTAAGGCAATATTGTTTTCTGTAAGCTATGCAATCCTCACCTGTTTAAATGACTAGTACATCTTGCATAGTCCGATAGAAATGCCTTTTATTCTCAGTAAAAGTTATTATATTGTAGACTTGAGCCTGCTGGTTTTTTTCCCCGCAGCAAATGAAGTATGTACCAAAGAATGGGGAATGAATAAAATATTCTCTTTTTACTAGTCTGCCAGCAGTGAAAGTGAAAGCATTCTGGTGCAAAGGTCTGTGTATTAGGGAACCCAGCAGCAGGTCTGGGAAACATTTAGCTTTGGAAAGTGTAATGTAATGGTGTCTTCTGATGGTGACAAGTGAAGTGAATCTGCAGATGTTATTTGACAGTGGATTCTGTCTAAACGCTCTTACAATGGCATGGAGGCTGTACCCTAGATAAATCAGTAAACCCCTTTTCCAATGGCTGCCTGGTCTGAACTCTGGGGAGAGGAAGTTTTGTTTTTGTTCAGCCAAAATCCTAGCTATCTGAAACACTTGACAATTTCAAGAAGTTCTTGGTGGGAGTTACACATTAGAGTTTCAAACTTATTATTATTCTGAAAATGCAAGTTGATGCAAAGCCTTCTGTTCTGTTGTTTATAGCACTGTCCAGAATTATTAAGCAAAGAGGTTGAGAGGTATATGGACAAATCCTGTCTTCTGTGCAGACCCAGTCAACAAAACAAAGGTGATGAATTGGGCTTGACCATTTGATGGCCAAATAAGTAAATGTTTGACCATACACAGTGCAATCTTGGAAATATGAGATTCACTTGTATCTGGCCACTATTCATCCTGGGATTAGGTTAATGACTGTATTTTTGGTCAGAGAGGCATTGTTTTTTTATGCAAGTAAGTAAATATGGACATATAGGGTTTATAAGGTGGAGGCACTGGATCTTTGGCAAGGGGTCTAGCTAAACTGGCCGCATGGGTGTAAGGGCATCAGCCCACTGGTTACTTGCCCCCCTCAAAGGACATAGAATGCATGAACCTGATTAAGTACAGAAAACTACTACTGAATGTATTAGAAGTCATTTTTTTCACTTGATTGTATTTTAGTATGCATGCATTCACAAGGTGATTTCTAATGTATAGGCTTAATTTTTGAGCAAAGATAAGCTGTACTGTATGGGTTTTCTGAACTAGAAATTTGATTTCTTGCTAGGTGTGTGATTATTGTTGGAGGTGTTTAATGGGAGTAAATAGAGGATAGTGGATTGGGGAGCATACTTTGGGGGCTGTGTAGGAGGCTGAGTTTTTCTTCACCTGAGGAGGGAATGGACTATATTTGTAATGTAGGTTTGGGTATGGAGAGGAACAGCAATCAGAGAGAAGTAAACAGGGTGATGGGACTATCCTTTGCTTGTGGTTGGCATCAGAGCTGGCTAGTTGCTGTTGTGGTGGATACTGGTGTCATTTCTGATTCCCAAGGACTATTGTGGCTTAGCTTATGAGGAGAAGAGACCATTCAGAGAGATGGGGCTATAGGATCAGATAGCTGTAGAGTTCCTTTTTGTCATGCAACACAGATGATGACATGAATGAAAAAGGAAAGAAGGAAGTAGTGAGCAAATTAAGGAGGAATTTCTTTTTTTTGGGGTAATGTGTTTGGACTGTCACATAAATCATAAGAAGAGGAGACGCAGTTGTCACAGGGTGAAAAATAATGATCTGGAGTATAGGTTGCTATAGTGAGGAGAGGGAAGGTTTAATGGCTGGTTGCGAAATGTTGGTCTCTAGACAGCATACAGTTCTAGGCATTTTTTATGGCTCTAACAATACAATAGATGAGGTGTTATAAGTATTTTTAAGTGCCTCTGGGATATCTGTTGGGATGGGAATAGGAGGAGAATATAATGTAGTGCTTAATCTGGAAAGTATGGAAAAGTTGGGATTAATGGATATGTGTGAAGCAACATAAATGTAATGACCTTGTAGCTCATGACACCATAAGGATGGTGATAAAAAGAGAGAGGGAAGAGTGGAAAGTGATGGATATGTAGGCAGTAGAGGTGGATCAGTTGTACACATAGCAGAGATGCAGAGAGGAGAGGAAACAGTGGAGGCAAGTACATATAGTATGGCTGGAAGGTTTTAGTGCTGGTGTGGACTGGACTAAGAAATTATGCTTTCTTGGGGCAAGAAGAATTGGCCTTGATCCTCTTGCCTAGGGATGGCTGTACTGGGTTGCAGTTTAAAGGAGAGTAGTTCAAGAAGGAAAATTCAAATGACTGGATGGTGGGATGAGGGAAGTAAAGTGCACGAGGTGTAGACTGTGTTTTTAACACTTAGGTGAGACGTACATTTGATAGAGAAGCAATAGCAGCTGAATGATGGAAGGGGTGAGACGTCTGGTGTGCGATGCACCTCAGTCAGCAAAGTGTTGAAGTGAAGCAGCAGGTGGCAACTGATTAAAATGCTTCACCAGTGAAGGCAGTGTCATCAGCAGTCTTATGGGAGTGCACTGGCTGTGTGTTATGGAAGATCACGTGGAATGGTCATTGATTATTCTGAAGGTGTACTGTGTCTGGGGATGTGTTGGTAACAGACAGGTACTGGAATAATGGACTGTCTATTATACAGGGTTAAATGGAAGTGTATTTGTGCTAGGTCGAGTTGTTAGTATTGCAGCAGTTAAGACATTTATTTATTTATTTATTTATTTATTTATATTTGTTGAACAGGAGTGTCCGACTAGATGTAGGTCCATTTTCAGCAGAGGCCCGGGGAGAAAAGCTCCACAGTTAAAATAAACAGACAGTAGTTACATTGGATTACATAGCGATTAACAATTTACATAGCAATTAATTACAAACATTTTTACAGATGAAGAACATAGTACATCAGTAGACAACTAGAATCTTTATCTGTGAAGTACATAACAGACATTAACAAATGTTACAATAAGAAGTTCCTGCTGTATAATAAGTACTAGGCTTATGAGCATCTGAGCTTGCTATAATCAAGGTAGTTAGTGGGGTGGAATGAAAGGTAGTGGTTGGATGGGATGGGTGATATTAGAGTGGGAGTTGCAAGGGCATATCCAGCATGTTTTTAGGTGCGCTTTTAGTAAAGTTTTGAAGTGGGTGCATGATGGTATGGAGGTAATTGTGGGTGGGAGGGAGTTCCATAATTTGGCTATGGTGCAAGAGAATAGTGCTTCACCAGCAGAGTTATTGGCTTTAGTGATCTGCAAGTGATTTTTGTTGCTGGATCTTAGTGGTCTGGTGGTGCAATAGGGTTGGAGTAGATTCTGAAGGGATGGGACATTTAGTGGATGGTTTACTAGTTTGTGGGTGAGTGAGAGTTGATACCATTGAAGCAGGTGAGGGAGTTCAAGCCAGCCCAGTTCAGCAAGTGAGAGACTGGTGACTATGGTAGGATGCTCCAGTGGCGAATTTGGCAATTTTGTTGTAGCAGGTCTCTAGCTTGTTTAGATCACATTGCCTTAGGTTGGTATATATTGGGGAGGCATAAAGTAGGATGGAGATAAGGTGGGAATTTGCTATTGAAATCTTTGCTGCTTTGGTGAGAAGTTGCTTATTTCTGTATAACGCTCCTAGTTTTTTGTGGACTTTTTTATGGTCATGGATATGTGAATGTCAAATTTTAGTTTATTGTCTATTTCCACTCCTAGCAATTTAGTGTGTTCAGTTGGGTATATAGTGGTGTTGTCTTTTGCTATGATGTTAAAGTGAGAGTTGTTTTGAGTATGTTTGGTGGGTTGGAAGATGAGTAGTTTAGTTTTGTTTGGGTTGAGTATTAATTGGGCATCGGATAACCAAGTTTCAACAGAGGAAAAAGTTTCCTGTGTGACTTTTTGCAGTTTGGGTAGTGACTGGGCTGAGCAGATGATGGTTGAGTCATCTGCATATTGTATGAGTGTGCCATGTTTGGTGGCAGAGGCTAGATTATTGGTGAAAACAGAGAAGAGTAGGGGTCCAAGAATGGATCCTTGGGGAACCCCTATGGAGACAGGTAGTTGGGGAGATATGTCATTCTGCCATACAACGGATTGTTGGTGGTCAGACAGGTAACTCTGAAACCAGTTGGTGACTGATTGTGAGAAGGATAGGTTATTGAGGACAGAGATAAGTTGTGCATTTAGTACACAAGATAAACGCACAGTTTGATACAGGAATCTGACATGGGCTAGATTTTTAATTCAGTCTTTTTCAGAATATTTTTCAGCCTGGCAGGAAGGATGTGGAAGACTATTTATTTCTGTGCTCTCCACTTTTGTCATTATGCTTTGATACATATGGATTTTGTTTAATCTTTTTATAAGTTTGATTATGACTGTAAAAGTCTGTCAAAAATCATTGCATGATCAATACTGTTAAATCCAATGAAAAGACAAAAAAAACACTACATCTAGCAAGATCGAGCTATATGACACTCCATTACTAGATAAACTGACTCATCCACAGATCTGCCTGCCCTTTGAAACATGCTTCCTTATTGATCTTACAGGTAGTGAGCAAACACGTAATTCATATTCCATAATTTACAAGGTGGATCAGCTGCTACAGGCACAGGATGGGAGGACCACATTAACAGTACATTATGAAATGAACAGCATAAACATTTTACCATTGAAGTGCAGTGATCTTTTGAGGACAACTATGTACATTCTTTTTATACAGTCTGTTCAAATGACCCCCCCCTTCTCTGCTTGTTAATGCATTGTATTTTCTCTTCCTATACCACAGCTAATATTATCCAGAATTGTGTGTTTGAAATGTTAATGATTTCTTAGTGTGCCTTACATAGTCGATTCTCTGAGTTTCCTAACCATTAGTACAGCAGCTTCTTTGTTTCCTGTCTTCTCTATTTCTGACCTGCTAGGTGATCATTTCTTCAGTCTTAGACTTCGTTGCCTGGAAACCTTATTTCCTGCCTCCTCCTCTTAGAATGGAAACACCTTGCAGTGTGTCTCTTTTAATCATCTCACAAATTCTGAAAGTTATTTTTTCTCTTTCCTCACCCTCAACCACATCCTCTGAGGACCACAGCTGCAACATTTCCTTTTCTTACACACACTTCCTTAAATTAGGTGCTAGTTAATCCTACCCTTATTTGTATTATGCTCCCAAGCCAAATACTATCTAGGATCCACTTTTCAAGCCAGCCAGTCAGTTCTTTAGAATCTGCTCTGGCAAATTTATAAGATCCACTCAGGTTTGTATTTATATGCAATGAGTAGTGTTCCAGGGATGTGTAACCATCTAAGATGATTCTACTCATAGATACAGCAGTCCTCAAGTGGCAAATTACAAGTTAAGATACCACTCCCTTATATATCACTTCATCACTGATCTTACCTCGACCTCCACAGGTTTCTTCTGGTGTGTATGTATTACATATGCATTCATGTAGGTAGGTATGTATGTGTGTATGTATAGAGGATAGGGTCCCTATCAAAAGAACAAACTACCACAACATCGAACATCAAAACAAAGAGAGTGGAATGCCAAATGTTCAACGTAACAAAGCCTCACATTAGCGAAAGTCAGAACATTAAACAAGGCAGGTGAGGAATTGTGTGAGATTGCAGTACAGCTGGGTTTGGGGTCTTGCCCATTCCCAGCTCCAGTGCAATCTCAGAGGTTGTATATATAATAAGCAAGGGGCATGGGGGTACAGGAGAGCTTGCTGTCCTGCAAGCACTTCTGTTTTGTGTTTAGGGCAGTGTTAGCCTGATGTGTGCCTGCATGCTGTTCTGACTTTCGTTGATGTGAGGCTTCATTACTTTGAATATTTGGCATTCCAGTCTTGTTGTTGTGACATCCAATCTTGTGGTAATTTGTTTTTTTGATATGGCTCCAGCAGAGAAGGGGAAAGTTACTACTTTTGCAAGTTCTAGCTTTAAATCACAAAACTTCCAGCTTGTCCCTTTACACCACATGCAACTCATTTCTAAGGCACGTCAAATATCTTTCACTGTATCCATTTCCTTGCAGTACCTTTGTATCACTACACTCTCTTTCTCTCTCTGTATATGTGTGTGTGTGTATATATATATATATATATATATATATATATATATATATATATATATATATATATATACATATTCCCTTACACAGAAAGTAACTTTTTCATGTTTCTTTTCTTCTTATGGGATATACAGTACACAAAATTCAACACAATCACTTCCAAGCTATAACTGCTAAAGCATCATTACCAACTATAGCCATTATAGTAATCATAATCTCTTAACATTTCAGAGATTTATATCCCGGACTCACTATACATTGTCTACAAATCAAACTAATCCTATAAATAAGAAAACAGAAATGTCTCAGCTTAACATGAACAAACAGCTGAACTCCGTTCTGACAAAGTGAATGCTGAGGTTATGTTCGAATCACAGAGAAAGTCTGTCTTGCTTCATGATTTTTACCTGTCCGTGCAAGTCTGTGTTGAGAAGCATGAGAGCGCAGGTTAAGGTGTGCACAGCATCTATGATAAAAAGGGAAAAAAAAGATACATTAACAGACGGTATCACTACAAGATTTTCATTTCTAAATTAAAAAAATACAAGTTGCTATGTTAATGGTGGAAAAATGAAGAAAAGTGTATTTTCAGAGTTTGATTTCATTTTAATTTAGAGTGCAGGTATCTGTGGCACATAAACACTTAATATATAGGCCATTCTATACAATGCAGTACCATTCAGTTGTCCATCCTTCCATCCGTCCCTGGTTCTGTTTATCAGGTAAATTAATTCATCTGTCATAGAACCTTTACAGTCAGGTCTTATGACTACAAGGCAAAGGGTAACTTATTAATTAACTATTTATTTATTTTATTTATTTATTTACATTTGTTGACCGGGCTAGTCTAGCTGGATACATATCCCTTTTCAGTAGAGGCCCGAGGAGAAAAGCACCAACATGAGTGAATTAAATACATTCAAAATATTCTAAAAATGACTAGTTTCACATTACATAATAAGACATGATAAGAAAAAATTAATAAATTAATAATTGTGAACAATGTAAGGTTTCATTAGAGTAGAAGTAAGAAATAAACAAGTCTTAATGCTTTAGTAGGGTTCATGTGAAGTCAATCAAAATCTAAAGCGTTAGAACATTAGCAAAACTTTTTAGTAGTGTTGTTCATAAGATATGGGGGGGTAATTGTTAAGGAAGCAGGAGAAAAAGAAACAGGGGAGGGGAGAGAAGAAAAGTAGATTCACTATGATTTGATTTTATATATATATATATATATATATATATATATATATATATATATATATATATATATATATATATATATATATATATATAAAGTGTATATATAATGTTTTTTAAATGTATTTAATGTTACATTTGTTAATCCACAAACCTATCTGAAAATGACAATCAAATCCTGCATTCATCAAAAGTTTAATTTATCAAAACTTGCTATATCATAAAAATATATATTAATTAACAGTACAACACAATACAACTCTTTTAGTAGAAAATATATACAGTGCAGTTTGCTTCAGCATGGGAGCATAGACCCCCCAACTCACCTTTGCTTATATATATTAACTCTATGATTGCAGTAAAGTGAAGATAAAGTCTACAAACAGTGAATCACGACTAGCGCACTATCACAGAATGCACCAGCTGTGACTGCATGCACACACTCCATGAATGGAGTACTACATATTACTTGTAATAAAAAAGACAGGAAAGAAAAGCCCACAAACAGTGAATCACTGCCAGCACACTATTACCGAACCATGCCAGCAGTGACTATTATCATACACTGCACTGCTACAATAGAATCGGATAATAGAAATAGTATCTCACTACCAGGTGCCATCACAGAATGCACCAGAGATGATCACAAGAAAGCTCCTTCACATTTACCTTAGCACTGACAACTAGATACCTGATAATAGCACATGCGAATATAAGCAACATTTGATACAACAATGCACGAACACCCATAGCGGACAAATAAAATGCTCAGTAACGTTTATATAATATATAAAAATATATAAAATATATAAAAAATTCCTAGCTTATTTCCTGCCTTTCCTGTAACTTTTCTAGTTCAGATACAGACTTCCTGTATCCAGGTCTGTTTGTAAGTTCCTGAGCCCCCCCAAGCCTTTCTGTGTTGGAGGGAAGCCTTCTAGCTTATCAGTGGGAGTGGTAAGCACTAGGTAGCCTATCTACCACAGGATAAGAGGTTTCTGGCCCATAAATTGTAGTTTATTGGCTGTTTGGGAAGCTCTTCCATCTCTTTCAACCTTCTAATTCAAAAGCCTGTGTTTGTGCTTGTTTCCTGCCTTTCCTGTTACTAGCCTAGTCCAGGTACAGATTTGCTGTATCCAGGACTTTTTGTAAGCTTCTGAGCCCCCCCAAGCCTTTCTGTGTTGAAGGCTTCTAGCTTATCAGTGGGAGTGGTAAGCATCAGGTAGCCTATCTACCATGGGAATAGTGGGTTTTGGCCCATAAATTGTAGTTTAGTGGCCATTTAGGCAGTTTTCCATCTCTTTCAACTTGCTGGCTTAAAAGCCTGCATTTGCGCTTGTTCCCCACCTTTTCTGTAACTAGTCTAGTCCAGGTACAGATTTGCTGTATCCAGGACTCTTTGTAAGCTGCTGAGCCCCCCAAGCCTTTCTGTGTTAGAGGGAAACCTTCTAGCTTATCAGTGGGAGTGGTAAGCATTAGGTAGCCTATCTACCACAAGAGGAGTGGTTCCTGGCCCAGAAATTGTAGCTATTGGCCATTTAGGCAGTTTTTCCCATCTCTTTCAACTTTCTGGTTTAAAAGCCACACTTGCGCTTGTTTCCCACCTTTCCTGTTACTAGCCTAGTCCAGATACAGTGTTGTTGTATCCAGGACTGTTGGTAAGCTTCTGAGCCCCACAAGCCTTTCTGTGTTGGAGGGAAGCCTTCTAGCTTATCAGTGAGAGTAGTAAGGACTAGGTAGCCTATCTACCACAAGAGGAGTGGTTGTGGCCCAGAAATTGTAGATTTTTGGCTGTTTGGACAGTTTTTTTTTCCATCTCTCTCAACTTTCTGGTTATAAAGACCGTGTTTGTGCTTGATCCTCACATTTCTCGTAACTAGTCTAGTCCAGGTACAGATTTGCTGTATCCAGGACTGTTTGTAAGCTTCTGAGCCCCCCAAGCCCTTCTGTTGGAGTGCAGCCTTCTAGCTTATCAGTGGGAGTGGTAAGTACTAGATAGCCTGTCTACCACAAGAGGAATGGTTCTTGGCCCAGGAATTGTAGTTTATTGACATCTCTTTCAACTTTCTGGTTTAAAAGACCACATCTGCGCTTGTTTCCCATCTTTCCTGTAACTAACCTACTGGAAAGCACTAGAAAGCCTTAAACTGATATAAGCCTTTTAGCTTAAAAGAGAGACTTTGGAGTGATTGAGTATCAGTTTTCTGTATTTTCTTGCTGTACTTAACTATTTTCCACCTAAACGCTGATTTTCCAGCACTAATTGTGATTTAAAAGCTTGTTTTTTTTCACATATTGTACTTATTTGACTGCCTGCACTTTCAAAAAGTTGTTTTTGTTTAAATAAATTGTTTAACTGTTGTAGGCTACACATTAAAGTGTGATAGCCTTTTCTGATCACCTGTAGTCATTTAAAGCTGTTTTAAGTGTGCTTTTTACTGTTTTTGCCTTATCTTTTCAAAAAATAAATAAATACATTTCTTGTTTCCCGCCTTTCTAAGCTAGTATAGTCCAGTTTTCAGGCTAGTGCTGAATTCAGGGCTGTGTTACAAGTTTCTGAGTTGCCCATACCTTACTTGGATAGAGGGAAGTTTCTCTGTTCGCCTGTGAGTGAGGGGAACTTTGAGCAGCCATCTGTCCCTGGAGGAGTGGTTCCAGCCCAGAAGTTAGTAGTTTAAAAAACACATTGCATGGCTTTGTGCGCTGGGCAGCACCGGTTAGCTAGGGTTAAATTATTCCTGGCTCCACTAAGTCTCCTTCAGTTTTTCACTTAAAACTAGTTTAACTGTCAACCTAAGCACTCAAAAAGCATCCTACAGTCCAGCACTTGCTCAGACCTAATAGCAAGCACTAATATACCCCGACACTTGACTGCCCAGCAGGGCAAGGCTCTTTATCCACCCCTCACCAACCAAGAGACTAAGCAGCTCACCCTACTATTCAGGCATGACCAAAGGGCAACTTCGGGTGTACTCTCCAGTCCAGTTGGTGAATCTGGGTATCCTGAGGCAATGTTACAACTGCCTCATGTACACAGACAGCCCTCTCCTCCTACAACAAAACACTAACATATATGAGAGATGCAATTATACAGCCAAACTGGAGGCTAAAGTATCTCCACCCAAGACTGGAACAGACAGTCATGAGGAGAAGGTTAACACTTGCACCACACCTCCAGCCTCACATAAACCTACTAAATCAGCACTGGCAAAAGATACACATAAATACACAAAATCATACTCGAAGGCTCTAAATAAAAACTTGCAAAAGCATCAGAGAGCTCCAAAGCAGACACCCACAAAACCTGCACCTCCTGTCACAAACCAGACAACACATAAAACACAAAATCAATGTGCCGCACAATCACAGCCCTTAAGGCAAAATAACATACCTAACACACTAGTAATAGGTGACTCAATAGTCAGGCACACTGATGCCCCACTCACTAGGCTGGACAAGGAGAAGGTTACTGTTAGCTGCCTGTTGGGAGCCAGAATCCGCCACATAACACAAGCACTCAGGTCACTCCAGAACAAGTACAAATATGACTCTGTCATTGTTCATGTTGGTGTGAATGACCTGAGCCATACCTCCCTGGACTACATGAAAAGAGACATGGAAGAGCTCTCTGATCATGTAGCCCAGGCGGGTATGACCCTGACCCTGAGTAGCATCCTGCCCTCACCAAGAATGATAACTCAGTATAAAGAAAAAATTGTCAATTTCAACAATTGGCTAAGCTTCTGGTGTCATTCAAAGGGGATTCAGTGTCTGTCAGCCTGGGATGACATGCTCGACAAGCCGCGTTGCCTCGAAAGAGACAGCTTGCACCTGTCACCCCTTGGCTTTCAAATACTGGCCAAGGCTCTTGCTGCCCCCATAGTGCCTTTTTTAGGCAAGGCTCAAAATTTAAACCCACCTCCGTAAACAGCACAAGTAAAAAACTGAGGGTTATGCTACTCAACGCCAGGAGTTTAAATCTCAAAATGCATGCGCTCAAAGCACTACTAAGTATGGAGAACGTCGACATCTGTGCAGTAACTGAAACCTAGTTCAAGGCTCCAGAGAGCACTACTGGGCTACAACTCATACCACACATTTCGGCCACAGAACACGGACCGAAACACAAAAGGAGGGGGTGTATCCATATCCTCTGAGATCATCCATGTGCAACTAACATCGGGCAAATTTGCAATGCAAATTGTGGGCTGCTACAGATCACCCTCCATGACCCAGGACCACCACTCCGCCTTTCTGGAGACACTGGAAAACATGAAGGTCCTACTGAACACCCTGATCTTGAGAGATTTCAATTACCGACCCTGATCTTGGGAGATTTCAATTACCCTACCATTAACTGGGAAAACTACTTGAGTACAAACTCCCAGGCTCAGTGCTTCCTGGAATTTATCAACTCAAATGCCCTGGATCAGCTGGTAAACTCCCCTACCAGAGGCCACAACATAATGGACCTGGTCATCACCAACATGGGCGACAGGTGCTCTGTACCGGAGGTCAATCTGTCACTGGTTAGATCACACCATAAACTAATCACCCTGGATGTTCACACCCCACCACCCCCCAACCAAGGAAACCATAGTGAAAAACTTTTCTAAAGCAAACTTCACCTTACTTAAGTCAGAGGTGGTAAGTTTCACAGCCCCCACGCTAAAAGATAACACTGCCCAAGATGCAGAATCCTTTACAATTCCACTCTATGAGCACCTACAAGGATGCATGGATCATGCCATCCTTAACAAAACCAAGACTCACTCCCCTAACAGAAGGAAACCAGTCTGGTGGACCCCTGCCATAAACAGGTTATTACAACAAAAGGAGGAAACTAGTTCAGAAAAAAAGCAAATCCCAAGAAGGAAAGACATTCCTATCAGTATCAGTAAGAAACTAAGGTCCCTCATAAAATCATCCAAGGCTAACTTCAAAAGAAAAATAGCCAAAGACTCGAAAGATAACCACAAAGCCTTCTTTAGCTATGTCAAAAATCTAAGTGGCAACTCACAGATATGCTGTGGGATAGCACAAAATAGCACAAAATATACTGAACCTACTGATATTGCCAACATACTGGCAGACAGATTCAGTGCAAAGTTCATCTCCCTCTCACCTTCAAAAGGACCCACAACAATACTGGAAAAGTATAGTGTCCCGGAAATCACAGAAGCACAGGTGAAAACAGCCCTTTCAAAAGCCAAAAACACAGCATCAATGGGGCCAGATGGTGTCCCAGGCTGAGTCTTGCATGAACTACATAACGAACTAACCCCCCACCTAAACACGCTGTTCAATCTCAGCCTCTCCACAGGCTACGTGCCCATAAAATGGTGCACAGCAATGGTTATTCCGCTCCACAAAGGAGGAGCCACAACTGACCCTGGTAACTATCGCCCCATAAGCCTGACTAGCCTGGTCTGCAAGGCTATGGAGCGCATCATCATGGAACTCATTAACAAAGACATTGGGAACCTCCAAACACTTGACCCGACCCAGTTCAGCTTTGTTAAGGGCAGATCATGCCTACTAAACCTGTTTGACTTCTTTGAGACAGTTACCAAGGCCATAGATGAGGAAAAGGTGGTTCACACAGCCTACCTTGATCTTGCCAAGGTGTTCGGCACCATTCCTCACTTGGATATTATAGAAAAACTCACCAGCCTGAACATAAACCCCTACATCACTAGATGGGTTGCCAACTGGCTTACAGACAGAACTCACGGTAAGAATAGTGGGCTCCAGGTCTGACTCTAAACCAGTCACAAGTTGTGTCCCGCAAGGCTCAGTTCTGTGACTCCTACTGTTCGGCATATATTTCTCAGAAGTACGGGCAAACACAGGAGGACTATGGCTAACCAAGTTCGCAGATGACTGCAAACTGGGAGCCATAATTGACTCTCCAGCTGACATGGACATCCTCCAAAAAGGCCTTACTGAGACAGACACCTGGTGTCAAACTCATGGCCTCAAGCTAAATGCCAAAAAATGCATAGTCATCCCGTTTGGGAAAAACAAAACACGCACGAATTAACACATAGGTGGCAGCCCCCTTAATACAGAAGAGGTAATAAGAGATCTGGGGACCCAGGTAGATAGTAATCTCTTCTTTGACAATCATATTACCAAAGTAGTTAGGAAATCCTTCTATGTGGCCCATCTAATTACTAAGGGGTTCGCATCTAGAAATAAAGAGGTTATAGTGCCCCTCTACTCATCACTCATCAGACCCATCATAGAGTACAATGCCCCATTTGGGATGTACCTCACAAGACACTTCCAACAGCTTGAAAGACCACAAAAGCACCTCACCAAGAGGATTACTGGCCTCAAACATATGTCCTATGCAGCCCGACTGAAAAAACTCCCGCTGTACTCAGTGGCATATTGCTTACTCAGAGGTGCTCTCTGCCTGACTTACAAAGCAATGTCCAACTCAGAATTGATGGACATGCTCCACCTAAAGAAATCCAAGTCACTGCGAGCCACGCGCTCTAGTGAGCTAAACCTCGCCACAACAATAAATAGAACATGCTGGAGGGATAGATTCCTGTCACAGAGACTCCACATGCTTTGGAACAAAATTCATAACTACATTAGGCAGAGCCCCTCACTAACACTCTTCAAGAGAAGCCTTGACGAGTGGATGGGTAACAGAAAGTACACATACACATACACACACACACACACACACACACACACACACACACACACACACATACATCTGTAGATGAGTATCAATTTTATTTGGCAGATGTCAGGAAACTAGAGAGAATAAAAACGGGAAAAACATACAACCTGTAGATGCATTTACTGTAAGGCAGAAAAAAGACATGAAATGGTCATGGGGCTGGAGTCAATCCCAGGGAACAATGGCTACAAGGCCAATCCACCATGAATGGGTCACCAGTCAGACCCAGGGTACACATAGTCATGTATACAAACTAACATGCACATGTAAGGACAATGCAGAAATACAAATCCATTTATCAAAACCTGCATCTTTGGACTTCGGGAAAATGCTGGGTAACCCAGTCAAAAGCAATGTGCACCTGGGGAGAACTTTCAACTACTCATTAAAGGCCACACAGTCACAAATTGAGAATCCCATGCTTTCAGACTGCAGCACTAAATTTACTAAAATATTTGCAAGGAAAAAATGACAACAGAGTATGGCCCATTCTTGAGCAGCAATACATGAGTTAAATGGCACTGTCCTTTAAGCATAGTTTAGTTTATTTCTAAATTTCTAAAAAAAAAAAAAAAAACAACTAAAACTCCTGAGCGTGCATACCAACTTAGGTAAAAAAACAGAAAACCTGGTATTCTCAAATGAAAAAGTATATGTTTATATGTTTAGCAAGCCAATTATTACATTGGTAGAGTTTATGTATCAGCTCTCAAGTCAAAGGAATATAAAGATTCTAACATAATATTCAACACACAGCTAATGATGTCCAACATATCACATATTTTTAGAAAGAAAGGGAAGGATATAAGAAGATGAGAGGAATGAAAGAAATAAAAACAGGAAAAGGGTTTTCAGAACGATTGTGTTTATATTCGTCACTGCTGCAGAAGTATAAGTAATATGGGTTATATTCTGCTATGGATACAACACCCAACAACTTCCAAAGCTCCAGGACAACACATAGCTGCTCAAATCATTAATCAGCCCAAGTCCTTTACAGCTTTCGTGTCCCTAAACAGAGCATCAATCTGCAGTCTTCTTAGGCTGTTCCTTTGGTGGGCAGATAAATACGCTTTGTGGAAAAACCTTCCATATATTATTTTCTTTGTTTCAGCTTACTTTCCTTTTGAGGAAAATATATTTTAAGCTAGGAGTATGTGTTTCTGTTGACTGTCACACAACTTTACTATACTTTTAAATGGGAGTGCACTTTTGTTTCTGACAATTTAAAAATTAGAACATTCTGAAATATATTTCCCTTCAGTGGAGAAATTGTGTTCAGTTTACATTTGACTGCTGATAAAGTGTATCAGGGTGCTTTTTACTTTGTTTTACCTGGGAAAAGTTACATTTAAATACTTTTAAATTTTTACCAGCATGTGCTGCTTAGTTTCCACTGGAAAGCAGCACCATTTTTGGCTTGACCATGGAACAAACTATTGGTCCCATGGTCAGCCCTTCTTCTAGCCTCAAAAACAAAAATTTAATTAAACAGCTTTTACTACCACAGCAGGCTAGCAATTTGACTCAGTCACAGGTGGGTGATTCTGCTGTATCCAAAGCTAGTTCCTCAGACCACTCATCTTTTTCTCCAGATCTGTCTGGAGTAACACATACAGCCACTATGGAACAGGGTTTAGACACATTCCCTGCAGTTATTGCAGTGCCTTTCAGCGGGCAAGGGAGAGCCATTCTTGTTTGTTTGGGGAGAAGGGGAAGGGAAGGTGACCCTAACTTAGCCAGAATGCTGTGCTCACCCCTGGGAAGCTGCTGTTGCCATTAATAAACCTATTTTTCACAACATTTCTGTAAAAACATAAAAGTAAACTGCTACCTTTCTCTGTACCAGTTCCACTAGATAGGAATCTGGCTCAGATTTTGTATGGGCTAAAAAAAGGGAATTTCTGTTTTTCTGAAGTGATTCAGGAAATTGAATCTGTAGAGGAATGTGATGGGACAGATGCAGTTTTTTCCCTTCAAATTTCTCCCTGTGAGGGATTCTTTTTCTCTGAGACTATCCCCTGAATGTTACAGTGATTTCAGTGGGAGAACACTGAGGGTTCTCTACCTCAGAAAACACTATTATTTTTTATTTGACATTAGTTTACTGGGATAGTCCAACTGGGTCAACAGAACCTGTTTTCAGTGGAGGCCCAAGGAGAAAAGCTCCAAGTACAGACATAATTCAGACATAGCTTTCATGTTACAAGAACAGCTTTCATGTTTTATAACGTCATCTGAATAGGTTCAAAATAAGTACAAAGATGTATAGACATATGCAAGAAGTTAAGATATAGCATGCATAATTTACATTATCATTGTTTAGATTTAAATGATGACAAACACATATATGGATAATATATGAATGTAGCAGTACAGATGAGAGTGCACATGAAAAAAAAATAATATAGAATTTTGGAATAAGATTGAATATAGAGGTAGGATAGAGATGAAATAGAAGGGAGATTAGCCTAGAGTAGAGAAGGTGCATCTCCATGTGTTGTTTACATGTTGTTTTAATGACGCTTTGAAGCCTGCTAGGCTGGGAGTTGATCTAATAGCAGCGCAGAGAGAACTTCATACTTTTGTTACAGAGTAGGAGTAGAGATGTTGTCCTGTAGGGTCTCTACTCCTAATCCCATGGATAAGATTCAATAACGCCTACGCTAAGTGTACGTGATTTGTATTCAGGAACATCTCTACCACATTTTTTGTGCTATCTAGTCACTCATAAAGATTACACTAAATGTACATGTAGTCTACACTTTGTGCTAACCTTTATGAATCCCCCCTCGATATTTAAGGCTGCAAGAAAATCTGTAGGAAAACTAAAATTAGGAGGAAGAAGGTGTGAGTTATGCATGTATTGTCTGTTTACTCAGAAAGATGCACAATTATTGTGCACCTTGTGTAGACATTAATGTACCCCTGGGTATGAACTTTTACAAATGGAATACCCAGAAACTCCTCCTGTTCCCCCAGTGCTGTCAGCATTGGAGGATGCATTTGTCACAGCCTGTGACTTTCCTGACAACCAACCTGCTGTTCCTAAGAAAGCAGATAGAATGTACAAAGTTCCTCATTCTTTCAAATGTATACACTCTCATTCCAAACCTGTTCCAGCAGCTACAGTTGTAATTAATCCAGTTACTGTGAAACATTATTTAGTTAATTTTGACACTTCTTCCTACAAGGATGGCAAAACAATTGAAGTTTGTGGAAAAAGTGCATGCTTCTACAACTTTAATTCTTACAGTTTTTAATTGTCAGGCTCATTAATTAAAGTTTATTCTGACTAATTGTGATATTATGAGGAATGTTTTATCTGCAGCCCCCTCTTCTGAACTAAAATATGCTTTGTGTGTTTTTCTTCTCTTTCTCAGGTCACAAACCCATTGCTTAAAGTGTGTTTATGACTGTTGATACTACATACAGGACGGTTGCCACTGGTACTATACTGAGAACATTTGTCTGGCTGCACTCTCAGACCCTCCCAGAAGATGTAAAGAAATATTTTAAAATGTTCCTTTAAATAGAAATTTAATTTTTGGATCCTCTGATGCAAAGGTTATAAAACAATGTGATAAGAAAGATGGACTGAAACAGGGAATCTTTCATATTTTTCAGTCCTCCTTTTCCAAATTGTTCAAGGGGATTTTCTGCTCCCTCGTCCAATTTTGCCAGGAAACAAAATAAAATTCTAGTAAGCTGATACTTTAAAAACAATGACAGAGAGGTTCATAATGAAATCAGGAACTACTCCCCAGAACAAAGGATAGTCAAACAAGTCAGAATAACAATATAAGGGACGCTGTTTCAGATAAATGAGATCTGAGACTGGGAAGAAATTGCTCCTTTCCAGGGAATTATTCCACATCTACCAGATCAACCCCCTCTGTTTCCTCCTCTCCTACAGCAAATAGTCTCTCAGGAGGTAATATAAACTGTTTCACATTCCCAGTTGGGAAAAGAGTTTTAGTCACAAATGTTTTTGATGCCAAAGATAGAGAATGCTTGGAGACAAGTTCTGGACCTTTCTTTCCTAAACTAGTATATGATAGTGCCCAAGTTCAACATGCTTTCACTTCACAACTTGTTACCTCTTCTTCCTCATATGAGGTTTTTGGTAACCTTATGTTAAAACAATGCTTACCATCACATTCCTATTCATCCAAATGTCACACATTACTTAAGGATTTATGCATCTTGATCATATTATAAGTTCTCTGCCTTACCCTTTTGGCTATCCACTACTCTTTGAGTGTTCACAAAGTGTCTAACTCTTACCATAGTCCATTGCAGGCTACAGGGTATCCACATTTTTCCATACTTAGATGAATTGCTTATCTTTGCAGAGTCTTTTTCAAAGTGTCAGGAATCTCTCATTTGGATGAGAGAATTGCTCCACAGGCTGGGATTCCAAGAAAACATTCAAAAGTCTTTTTTTGACTCCATCACACAGGATTTTGTTCCTGGGATGTCTGCTTGACACCACAGTACAAACAGCTTTTCTTCCACAGGAAAAATAGAGCTATATTTAGATATGTTTCAATGGTTTTCCACTCAGACTTCAGTCACCACAAGGAATACTTCAGAATTCTGTGTCTCATAGGATCTATAATTCTCATGATACCCCTTGCATGACTCCACGTGAGAAAAATGCAGTGGTATTTGAAGTCTCTTTAGTACCAGCATCAACACCCATTATCTTTTCAGATTTCAATGTTGGGATTTGTCAGTAGAGAAATCACCTGAAGATATCAAATATCTCTGAATTCAGGTACCCCCTTCTCCCCTGTTGCTCCAAAGCAGTCATTCTCCACATACGCCTTGGTCTTTGCTGGGGGAACAGTGTCGGGGGGGATAAAAGCTCAAATGATCTGGGACAATAAATACAGACATGAGCACATAAATATAAACTAGATTCTTGCTGTTATCAAAGCATTCAACTCTCTGAATCATCTTTAGTCCCCAGGACCTCTTCAAGTTGTTAAAAACAATAACACAGTTATGTGATATATACAGAAGCAAGGGGGAGCCAGGTCTTACATCCATGCAGACTAACCATGTTAGCTTGCAATACAGCTTTACAGGACAATCTGACTGTACAGGCAGTCTGCATTTTATCAGAGCAAAGCTGTGTACCACGCAAGCTGAGCAGAACAAATGTAGACCCTCATGAATGGAAACTCGATCTGGTCCATCTGTGGGGAGTTACTGAAGTAGACCTTTTTGCTTCCCTTCTTAATAAATCATCTGGCAAAATTCTACTTCAGAACTCCATGCAAGAATGCCTAGAAAAGAGATGCCTTTTCTACTCCTTTGACAGGAATGTTACTATATATTTTTCCACCCTTTCTACTGAATATTTAAGGTATTTCTGAAGATTCAGGAGGAATCCCCCAAAATCACTGTGGTGACTCCCCTTTTTCCCAGGCAGTAGTGGTTCTCCCTTCTTTTGGAAATGGCCAGGGGTAATTAACACAGCCTTCCTCATGAAATGAATCTACTCACACAAAAATTGGGGTGTTTGATGCATCCCAACACCAAACAACTTTGACTGCCTGGATGAAAGGGTCTTAATACCTTTTAGCCACCTGTTTACTGAGGGCATGTAGGAGATACTAATGGAGAGAAGAAAGCCTGCTACTAGTTAATCATACATTTACTGAGGACATGTAGGAGATAGTAATGCAGAGAAGAAAGCCTGCTACTAGTTAATCATACATTAACTGAGGGCATGTAGGAGATATTAATGGAGAGAAGAAAGCCTGCTACTAGTTAATCATACATTAACTGAGGGCATGTAGGGGATACTAATGGAGAGAAGAAAGCCTGCTACTAGTTAATCATACATTTACTGAGGGCATGTAGGAGATACTAATGGAGAGAAGAAAGCCTGCTACTAGTTAATCATACATTTACCGAGGGCATGTAGGAGATAGTAATGGAGAGAAGAACACCTGCTACTAGTTAATCATACATTAACAAATAGGAAAGGTTTTCTAGTTGGTGCCAACAAAACAACTACACATTCAGCGCTACTCTTTCTCTGGTTCTGTGATATTTTTGTGAGTTACTTTCCTCCATCAAGGTAGGTTTGTCATCCATTTCAGGATATCTGCCCACCCTTTCAAGTAATTCCCATATTTGTTGAAAGGGGTTTTGCATAAGAGACTTCCGGGAAAACTGGTAGCTCTTCCTTGAGATCTTAAGTTTATGTCACAGAAGTTAAAAATTGCTACATTTGAACCAGCTCATCTGTCGGACTTGAGGTTCTTCACATGGAAAACATGTGTACTGGTTGCTCTTACCTCTGCAAGAAGGGTATCTGAGTTGCAAGCTCTTACAGTTGGCCAACCCATCTCTTTTTTTTCACAGAGACAGGGTTTCTTTGAAAACTAAGCCTTCTTTTATGTGTAAAGTGGTATCCAAGTTTACTTTAAACCAAACTATCCACCTCCCCATATTGTTCCCTGAACCCAGAAATGATGTCCTCAGATAACTCAGGTGCTACTTTCACAGAACAAAATCTTTCAGAACTTCTGATTAGTTGTTCTTTTATTATAAAGGTAAAAGAAGGGACAACTGTGACAAAGCAGACCATTTCCAAATGGTTGCCCCAGGCTGTTACTGTTTATTATTCGTACCACAACAAAATTATTCCAGCCACGGTCAAGGAAAGCTCAACCAGTGCCGTGGCTTCATCTATGAATTTTTGGAAAGGACTGGCATCTAGAAGTGGGTCTATATTACGTTATTGAATGATAACTTCATCGAAAATGTAATGCCCGACCTCTAAATATTGAACGTTCATACAGTCGAACAGTAAAAAGCACTAAACTAAAAATGTCAAACTACTATAGTTGGCCCGCTTCACAACCTGAGCCTGGGTCTAATTATTTATTCATGAAACATAAATAAAGCAATACGTCATACCAACTGTGACTGCATGGTAACTAGTTACTCTGCTACCAATTACAAAGAAAAATAATTATTGTATAACTAAACTTTGAAAATGCTTAATTCAGCATTTTGATTCCTTTTCACTTGCACGATATAAACAGAAAAGTAAGCTATGTCATAACGTAGACACATTTCAAACCTATTGCACTATAACTATTTAAAGTAACAATTGTCTGCATAAACTGAATGAGGCTATTATTGCCATATAGTGTCAAACACAAAGTATTACTAACATAGAAAAAGATCATGCATACGTACATACAATACATCATACAAGTGTGCGTAGCTATAGCAAACTACACTTTTAACAACATCGCTACAGCAGTTGCAAACTTAATACATGAATACTCTGCCCTGTTTTCAAACACTGCTTGCATATTGGAATATCTCTCCATAGTTTTCCACTTCTTAGGAGATGGAGGATACCCTGCCTTTAACTGCATCCTCACTTCATTCACTCGGTTTTGCTCTTGTATTAACACATCTAGAACTGCAGGAATATCACAGATGCGTTTGCCCATTAAACACCTCAATCGCCTGTGCCATCCCTCTATGTAGTTCTGTGTACGAGGCAAACTTAACTCATTTAATGCTGACACATTCCAAAATGAGATTGGAAACATAGGAGGAAACCTACTAGGACCTGCATTTCTTGTGTACTGCTTTCTCGGTCGACCTACAATGTACGTTTCTGAGAAGTATGTCGGAAGTTCTTTACCCTCCACAGGGAATATCTCAGATAGTTTGTTGAAAGCAGGAAGAACTTCATTTTCAGACAGAAATGATAGTGCAATTAACTTTTTAACTTCTAGTTGAAAAGTGGAAGACTGTCCATAACGCAATGCTAAACCTAGTGCTTGCACTTTGCGCCATACTCTCTGGGCAAAGTGGAATAAGCAACCTTTACCAATTACATCAGCAAAGTTATGCTTTACGCTCTTGATAGATGCTAGCTCAAAGTCTGTCATAATAAATGTTACTGTTGGCTCATACTTTAGTAAGCCTAGCGAAGAGAATAAGCACTCCCATAAATAGTTGTATGCCTTGATAGACTTCCTGGACATCGAGCAGTACACTAAAGGCACACTTTTACAGTTTCCACCACAGGATATTAAAGCATGTATAGAATATAATTGCCTACAAAGTCGTCCCTTGGTCAGAAATATGCCATCCATAAACCAGACAGTACTTTCACACAAATTGTGTAAGCTGTCCTTAGTGCTAAATACAATAACATCGACATTATTCTGCAAATCTACCATTCTCTTTTGTATAAAGTGGCCTTCTTTAAGTGACAACTGTGTAGTATCTACCATACCTAAAGTACTGCCTACAGACTTGTGGTTTAACAGCTTTTGTTTCCTAACACGGTTTACTTGTCACAACACTGACTGTCTTGACGGTAAACTTACTGTTGTCTCTACAGAAGTTGAGGCTACAACATCATCTACCAACAAAGCAGGTGTACTCCTGGACACCCGAGCGATTTCTTTCAGTGCATGACACGCTCTATACCTTTCAATTTCAGTAACATCTGAAGCATGATCATGTCCTACAGATTTCAATAATACCTCACTGTCCACTTTCTTTTCTGTCACTGTTCTACCCTTGCATTTGAACAACGACTTGAATCTACAGCACCAGTACTTTCTTCGTTTTACTACTTTCTCCTAGTTATACAGGTGCCCATTTATAGACAACATTGCTTTATTTTTTTGAGACATAACTGTCTCCTACATATTACCTACAATACCAGGATTGTTTTGTGAGCTGCAAGCCATAATCCACGTTAGATAGTGCTATCATGCACAATACGTCAGTAAAGACAGTGCTATTTAAATAAACTGAGTACACACTTTCTTAACAGCACAACGTCAACATTCACAATTGCATATTAATAAGATATCATGCACATTTACAGTGACATGCATATTGATTATATACTAAATTTACATATTTGATGTTTTTCATATATACATATTTAAATAGTTCTGATGGCAGCTCGTCTATACGTCAGACGTCATCATCCTAAAGTTGGCCAACTATTCCTTTTCAAAAACTCTTACTTCACTGTTTTTAGCATTTGTTGTACTCAGCGTTTGATATTTAGGAGTCAGGCATTACGTTTTCGATGAAGTTATCATTCGATAACGTAATATAGACCCCTAGAAGCAGCATCTTGCTTCCTCTGCACGTACTTTTAGATAGCACTACAAGCTAGATTCCTTCTTCAGGTCTAGGTCAGGCTTTGCTAGGACCACTCTCCAAGGGTTCATGGACTTTTCTCCTTCTACCTTCCATACATACTAACCCGGGTGATCTACCTATACATCTTAGGCTACTGCAGCAGTGATCAATATGAAGAACATAGTACAGGTGTGCAAGTTGAACTTACCATAACAGTAGATGTTGAACTGATCACTGCTGCAATAGCCACTCCCTCCCTCCATCCTCCTTGTTTTTGGTGTATTGTTTATGCCAGTGTGTGGACATTTGATTTTTGTTGTTCCTAGCAATATCCTGTCAGAGCTCAGCCGCCCCTTCTTAGCTGGCATGAAAGCTCTGAAGGAACTGGCACCCAAACCTGTCTTAGTCAGCTTAGCTTGAGCTGAGTAACTGGAGGTCTGGAAGGTTCTCTGAAGCTTTAACAGCTGTCTGACTGTTATATTCTTAGCAGCATATAACCTATATAGTTTAGGCTACTGCAGCAGTGATCATCTGAACATCTACTATTATGGTAAGTTTACTTATACTACGGTACTTTCCTAGGTATCTAGGCTCAAAGGTTTTAACTAAGTGTATATCCAAGGAGACCACTGACAGGCTTTGCCATATCACCCAGTACTGATGGGAGAGTAATAGTTCTCCCATAAAGTAGAACTCTCCACATATCCCAGGTGAAAATGTATGACCACCCATCCGTTCATCTAGACTGGTTTTAAAGGTTACCAGGGAAGGATTCCGCTTGATATATAAGGGGAGGTTCTTCCAGAAATGGGGCTATATTTGTTTAGGTACCAGCCATGTTACTAGGTATTGTTAACGTGACAGTATTTTTTAGGTCTTGAGAGTGCACAGTTGCTTTAACAATGGTTCAAGTTAGGTGAAATATTTTAGAGAGTATATTATTGTTCCCTCCAGGGCGGCCACGGTGGTGCAATGATTAGCGTTGCTGCCTCACATCAAGAGGTTCTCCGGTTCGATCCTCGACTGGGGTGCCTTCTGTGCGGAGTTTGTATGTCCTCCCTGTGGTCACGTGGGTTTCCTCCAGGTGCTCCGGTTTCCTCCCACATCCCAAAGACATGTTGTAGGCTGAATGGACACTCTAAATTGGCCCTAGGTGTGAGTGTGTGCATGTGTGTGCCTTCTGTGCAAGGTTGAGCACCGGGCTGGCAACTCGACACCATAAAACTCCACTGCCAGTCATGAGCAGACAAGGTGATCTGCTGTAGCGACCGCTAACCGGAAAAGCCGAAAGAAGAAGAAGATTATTGTTCCCTCCATTTTAGTGAGGACAGCTGCTGTCATCAAGACTTGTTTATTTCTGCTTCGAATCTCTGAGTATACTCATGATTGTAACTGTTGCTATTTCATTGCAGAGCTGACTTGTACCTGTACTGACCCCATGACCTCTGATGGACAATTAACATGATTAGTGTTTTGGCATTCTAGCATTTTGCACTCTTCAGGCTGAAGCATTCTGTCTGGAAAGATGTGTGCATTGTATGCACTGGCATTTCTCTGAAGTTAAACAGGCTTAATTTTGAGCCTACAATGCCATTCTTCTTTGGTGTTCATCACTGCTGCTTCTCATTTAAAGTCCTTGTATTTTGTTTTGTTTTGTTTTTTTGGCTGTGCCAAATATTTTTCTTACATCTGTAAACAGGATCTTACTTGTGCTGTGTGTGATATGAGCTCAGTGCATTATGGAACATGTAGTGTAAAGCATTTGCTTCATAAGCCTTTATTTATTTGTTTGCCAAACTTCTATGATTTTGATGCACTTTGGCCATGGTTTTGTATGGTAAGATGTTGCCAAAACTTGCATGTGGTCTCAAACATGTTAGATTGAAAGGATGGGTTTTCTTAGCAGCAGCAAGTTGCACTTGGATTATGTGTGGAACAGATACAGGGACAGATTATTTTAGTTGAGTTACAGCTGTTTTACTCTTATTTAATTCAATTCCAGCAGCTATACTGAGAGTTCATACATCAGATGGAATTGTGTTCAAGACGGTATTTGTTGTCTTTATTTTACATGTTTTGATTTTTGAATCATTTGACTTAATTATGTTCTGGAATATTTTGATGTATATCTTAGTTATTAGTTAAAGTGCAGTCGCATGGAATAAGTATCCACAATTTGTAGCACAGAAGGCTAAGCAGAGATCACTCCTCATAAGACAGAGTAGAGGGATAGGAGTTTCAGTGTATCAAAATAACTAAGAGTAGTAATTCGTGACATCCTCTGATAAGGAAGCACTGAGGTTTAAGTTGATTTAGTGATTATTAAGGTACATGCCAACAGGGGTGTTATATTTAATGATGGCCCTAAAAAGGGGAGGAATCAATTAGGACTGTAACTTCTTTCAAACTGGGGCGAAAATAAACTATGATGTAATCAAAACTTATAGATATGCTGTTAGCAAATTATATTAATTACAAGAAATAGTTTCTTAAATGATAAACGCACGGGGAAGTTGAAAGATAATACAAGAATAATTTGACTAATTAATAATTTAAACAGATTTTTTTAAATATCAGGATAGACTGACTCAGTGGTAAGTTTTATTCAAATTTACCTAAGGTTTTCATTTTAAAAGATATGAAAAACACTATTATTAACTGTTACATGATTTATCTATCAGTTGATTTAAGATGTTAAATCACATTGTGTGTTTATAAACAAGCAAATATTTTTATTAATGTGTTAATGCATTTAAGTTATTAGTTGCAACTGCCAAATATACTAAATATACAAATGAGCGTCTCCCCTTGTTGGCACCAGAGTATTCTGCCTACTTATTTAATTATTTATCTGTATATTTTGTACTCATCTTATAGACTGGGAGTCTTTGAAAACTGAACAAAAGTGGAGAATAAAAGGCAAATAAATCAATAAAAAGGAAAAAGGAAGAAAAAAGTCATTAAAATGGTTTAAATAAAGGACTTTATAGGAATGTCAATTGATGTGATGGCTAGATAGACAGACAAATGGATGACAGACATAGTAGACTGGAATGCTGCTTCTTGCAAAGTGGTAGTGAAGTGAAATTGACATAAAAGAATGTAAGTGATGTTGATGTAAATACTGTATATAAAACTATTGTATTTTTTTGTAAATAATACTGTTACTTTAAATAATTTATTTAATTTAAGTAAGAGAGGAACTTTACTTTATTACTCAGAATAGGATCTCACAGCCAGAATAAACCTAATTTGGCATCACACTGAAACTATACTGGTAAAATCTTAACTTTCAATCTTAAAGAATACAAGAGTTTCAGAGAAAGTCTACACAAGAGGAATTACAAAAATGCATAAAATGGAGGTGAAAGAGGAGTCAAAAAGTGAACCAAATAGCCCAGTTTTATTTGACATAAAGTCAGATATAACAATCAGGATTCGTAATGATTTTAAAAAGCTCAATGACATTTCAGAATTTGCTAGCTCTACAAAGTGTAGGGTAGATGAGCTCACGTAAAGGAGGGGAAGGCAAGGTTCTTGACTACATTAGATCTAATAAAGCCATACTGGCAAATACTTGTGACAGCTAATGCCAAGAGAAAATACATTCTTTTTTTAACACAGCAGGGCTTATTCCAGTATACTGTCCTTCTTTCTAGGCTCCATGGTACCCTGCAAACTCTGAGAGATTAATTAAGAGAGGGAATCCTAAAAACCCATATCAAACCTGCTGCCTCTTATCTAGGTGATGTCATGATAGACAATGAGCTATAGTACAGGGTGAACTCCACCCCCTTAGGCAAGCCAGACTGAATAGCAATGCTTCCAAAAGCAAGGTAGGTATTAGAAAATTAAAGAAACAAAACAAAAAAATACAAAACAAAAAAATCAGAAACAAAAAGAACTGGTCTATTGCAATCACTAAGAAGCAAGTGAATTAGGTTTAGCTGGCACACACCTTATTTCAATTCATTAGCAAGTCCTGATATATATCTGACAAAAGGGAATATGGCCTATAAAGTAAAGCAGACACTGTAGGCACAAAATGCTTGTAAGCAGTTTAACAAAACATTATGTTCACTGCCAGTGTTAGCCTCTCTGGATTTCAAAAGACTTTTTAGAGTCTACACTGAAGCAGCAGTGGCCTTAGGTCAACTGGTGCCCTAGGCAAAAGGGCTCCACGGCGCCCCTCACCACATTACCTGGTGCCCCCATTCTGGTCTAACTACATCAAATAAATACTAGAAAAGTGCTCCTGCTAGACCGGCGCCCTAGGCGGCCACCTAGTTGGCCTATGCCTAAGGCCGGCTATGCACTGAAGCATGAGATGTAGGCCTTGGGGTCAGTGCTGTTACACCTTTCTCATGTGTGCTTGCCCTAACCCTACACATTAACTTATATACAGCTTTCACTGACAGTAGCAGTACACAAGACATTGTGATACACACACGAACATCAGCAAACATGCACAGTACTAAATCTACCCCTTTACCTTACCCTTACTCTAATCTTAGCCTACCATTACCCACACACTCACTCTCACACTCTGTGCCCCTCTTACCACTCACTGCCCCATATACACTTATTCAGTAAAAGTACCATTTGATGTTGCTCTTTCCATAATGCCTATATCTGACCACCACTGAATGCTACATCTGTGACACAAAAACTAATGCTGACCTGATATTTATTTGAACAAAGCAATGTATACCACATACAAAGAGATTTGTGAGAGATTGTCAGATAGTGGATACCAGGGTATTTTCCCTTTTATCCACAGCTTTTTGGTCTTGTAATTGGTGTATATAAACATAAATATATGCAGGGAGGTGTGAGGGGGTGCAGGGGGCTGACCTGCAAAAAAAAAAAAAAAAAAAAAATGTGATTGATAATATTTTAATTATCTGTGCAGCCAAGTAAATGGTTCTATATTTTGTGGTTTGCATTTTTGCTGTTTGACTAATGATAATAATGATAATATATTCATACACACATATATTATGCCCTGTGTAGAACATGAACATGTGAAAGACAACTTTAAGAAACAGATAAGGTGAAGAATGTTTAATTATCCTGGGTTGCAAATGATATGCTCCTAATCATAAAAATAAGATTCCACAGCTAACATCGATATTATACCATGACCCCCCCATTAATATTCCAAAACTTGCACACTGATTGGTCAGCATGCACGTTGTAAATCGACTTATACTAATGGAAAAAGGTCCGGTCGCCCGGACTTTTTCCATTAGTATAAGTCTTTTTTAAAACACTGTCTCGCTAAGTTAAAGGAGTTTAACATAGCGAGACAGGTTTAAAAAAAGCAATGGACATCTCCATTGCTTTTTCTAAAGCTGTCTCGCTATGTTAAACTACTTTAACATAGCGAGACAGTGTGTAAAAAGCAACGGAGATCTTGCTTTCTCCGCTGCTTTTTTCAAAACTGTCTCGCTATGTTAAATGGGTTTAACATAGCGAGACAGCTTTAAAATAAGCAACGGAGATTCTCTGTTGCTTTTTTTAAAGCTGTCTCGCTATGTTAAACCCATTTAACATAGCGAAACAGTAAAAGCAATGGAGATCTTGCTTTCTCTGTTGCTTTTGCCCACAGCTTGGATGTACTGCATAGACATACGCATGCGCAGTACATCAGAACTGCCGCAGAATACCAGAGAGCTGCAGAAGGGCAGCAAGGAGGCATTATACAATGCCATTATTTAAGAAAAGTAATTATTTTTTTTCTTAAATAATGTCATTAGATATACAATAACCACTTCTGGTGTGGTAATGCTGGATTTACCCACGGTTGGCTTTGTTTGGCCACTCGGGCTTCGCCCTCGTGACCAAACTACGCCAACCATGGGTAAATCCAGCATTACCCACACCCAGGCGTGGGTTATTGCTATAATATACTTTCCCCGGTAAAGTATTTAATTTGAGATTTAACTGTTATAAAACTAATTCTCTTATAACTAATCAAATTACAGATCCAGATATGAAAACACATATATGATTTTTTTTTATATTTCAAAGATGTTGCCATTGTATTTTGATTCTTGTTGACTTGTTATAATTTATGAGCATGATTCTTGTTGACTTGTTATAATTTATGAGCATTAGTCATGCAAGTTTTATTATTTCACTATTACATATATTTAGAGTATGTTTTAAGATGAAATTAGTATGTGCAGAGTATATTTTATTTACCACAATTATTATTTATATTGTCATTTTATTTTATATCAGCACACTGGATCTGTTGAAATGTTTAGCTGTTTTTAGCATAGTAGTATGTGTATATGGAGTTATTATGACTATGTCTCTTTAAGAGCTCCATTTCCTTTTGAATTTTTGGCGCCAAAAAGGTTATTTAAATTTGAACTGGAAGTACTCCATTTTGGTTCTGAGGAAGTCTGATTTTTAACAGATGAAAGCGCTAAACCTTATTTTCAATAAAAGATTCGTTTTTATCATTACGAGTGGATTTAGCCTGAAGTTTGGGTTGAACACTAGAGTTGGCTATACGCGTGTTATACTCTGTTCGAGCTGTGCAGAAGTTACTATATTTTACCAGCTAGCATTTTTCCTTCTACAGTTGGTTTTTGGTGTTGTTTGGTTCAGTTTGCTTTGTGTCGTTGGCTGGTATGGAGGAGATTACAGAACAGTCACAAGCTTCATTGAACAGAGAAGAATTTGCTAAACTGCAGATGGAGGTATCTTCCCTTAAGTCTGAAGTTACCAGACTTATTGAGTTAGTGGGTAGGTCGCTGATGTCCCCCCAAGGTAACAGAAGGAGCTGGATGTGAGCGTACATCTACTGTCAAGCGTACACTTATTACTACAGGTGTTAACACCAGTACTCAGATGGATATCCCTAATGGACAAGCGGTCAACACAGAAGAGAGGGGTTCTATGCAGGACCTGCCTTCTACAAATGACTGGAATATGAATATCAGTCCCGCTTTGGAGAATGATTTTACTTTTGACTTTAGTTTATTTCACGCTAGAGAAGAAGCCGAACGACAAGGGGCGAGACCTAAACGCCATAATGGCATGAAAACTTATTCTGCTGTCACCGGAACTCGTACTGAATAATTAAAAGGTACTGTTGATAATAGATTTGCATCCAGTTTCTTTGGAAACAATTATCATAAACATAATAAAATCACTGGACATTTTTCAGGTGGTATGAACAGGACAGTGGGTCAACATAATTATGACTGTCTTGACTTATTTTTAAGGGATGAATATGATTTTGGTACTAATGTTGAACATGGTAGTGGTCAAGACGAAGCAAGACAAGATGCCCCTTTTAAGGGCTCGATAAGAGACTCAATTTATATGCTTGGAAAGAAATTATTAAATATAAAGAATGTTAAGATAGTCAATGCATATTTAGCCACGTGTATTTCTTTGCAAATAGTACCTAAAGGCCTTAGATTTTTCAAATTACCTATGGGCCTGGAATACAACATAGGTGCTATTAATGTACTTAATAAAATGCTTGATAATTTTGGTATAGAATATATGAATATGCTTATCAAATTCAACGATGAGAAATTGTCTACCCTGATTCAAGAGGTTGAGAAATTGAACCAAGATATAGTAAATGATATATCGTTTACACAGTGGAAAGATTTATATGACAAACAGTTCTACTATGCTGAACAATAGGCCAAAGGAATATTCAACAGGAAGAACAAGAAAATACAGAGAGACGTAGAGTTATATTACCAAAATAGAGCTTATATATGGCCACAGGATAGAACTTCTATTGACAACACAGTATATAATATAAATAGAGGTAAATATTTCAATAAGGAAACTAATTTTCAGGGGGGCAGATTTTACCCCGCGGCAAAAAATCAAATAAAATAGTCGAAGCAGATAAGTTTCCTAAACAATTTTTAGTATGTGACATATCCCATAGTACGCACACGGTTGAGATTGACAGTCAAGATAGTAAACAGTGTCCAGAACATAATGATAGGAATAAAACCCAAGTGGAAAACATTATTCATACTTACAATGGGTTTAAGGTGTTTAATTATACTGATATGAATATCACACCAGAATTTTTTACATTATTCAGTAAAGGTATGAAATTTATTCCATCTACGGGTTTCCAACTTGTGGATATTATTAAAGAAGTCAAATTATTTTGTCGAAGACTCAATTTAGCTATGCAGTTTAGAGAACATAACACGCAACAAGGACCGACAGAACATCTTGGACTAAAAAAGAAAAGTACGTATATACCCATATCAAATAATCAAGTGGGTAATTATGAGAAGATGGTGTGTCATGATATTTATAAATTTAAGAAAAATCTTAAGACCAACAGTTGTTATAAGCTAGATATTGAGGACAATTTGAATGAAGTAGAACGACAATGTTTAAATCAATTTATTAACAATAAGGATATTAGATTAATGAAACCCGACAAAGGGGGCGGAATTGTGATATATAATACATTTGATTATGTTAATGAAATGCATAATATTTTGTATTCATCATATAATTATGAAGTAGTATTGTTAAATGAGATTAATATTGGTTACAAAAGAATTGATCTAACATTAGAAGAATATTTTATTGATCATAGAATTACTAGTGAGATCTACCAATATTTAAAAGTTGAATATCCGACTCTGGCCACTATTATAGGAATTCCCAAAGTACACAAGTGTATCACCCAGCCTCCTTTTAGGCCTATAGTTTCTGGTTCAAGATCCAAAACTTATCCTTTAGGAGTGGCCATTGATAGATGGGTAAAACCTATTTATGAAAAAATCACTCACTTAATAAAGGATTCTTGGACGTTTCTTAGTCAGCTTACATCAGACATATGGAATAAGGATCTCATTTTCATCACCATAGATGTAGTCGATCTTTTTTCATGTATCCCTAAGGATATAGGTTTAGAGTATTTCAGCAATAGTCTAAGAAAGTTTTCAAACATGGACTGGGACCGCATATGCCTTATGGTAGATATTATGGGACTAGTTTTGGACCATAATTATATACATTTTCAAGGTGAATATTTTAGGTAATGCAAAGGTGTGGCTATGGGGGCCTCTTGTGCCCCCGTTTTTGCCAATCTAGTCATGTTGGAATGGGAAACAGAATATGTGTTCAAGAGCTAATTTTATTCCAATATAGCATATTATACACAATATTTGGATGATTTATTCATCTTATGGAAGGGTTCTAAAGATGAGATTAATTCTTTTATGGAATTTATTAATGGCACAACAAATTTTTTAAAGTTCACTCATAATATCAGTGACAGTGGCATAGCATATTTGGACACATATATCAGCCATTCTGATAAGGGATTTATGTCACAAATCCATAGGAAGGAAACCTTTTCAAATGACTATATTGAATTTAATAGTTATCACCCTCCCCATATATTCAAAAATGTTTATAAAGGACAATGTATTAGGGCAGCTCGCATGTCATCTACTAGAGAAATCATGAATAGGGAAGTTGACCGAATAAGTAACATGTTTAGCAATCGAGGATACCCCTCAGCCCTATTATCACAAGTTTCCAACTATGTGAAGAATGAATGGGGTAAAAAATGTCCACCCTTATTAGGCAAGTCATTAAATTTTATGATGATTCATAATAGAAAGAAGGGATATGATGATGTAGGTATGTGTTGCAATCGAGTTTGCATCTTGATGTATACTCCTTACACGAAATATATTAGAGATATTTTAAGACAGCACTGGAATTTAATTACAGTAAATGATGATACAGCTTCCATTTTGGGCAATTATCCGAGCTTTGTATATAAAACAGCACCCAACATTAAAAAATTATTGGAGAAAGCTTCTAAACAAAAAACTGTACATAATACAAAGCTCTCGATGGGAACTAGAAAATGTGGTACCTGTAAACAATGTTATGTCATAAATGAGGTAGGCAATATTAAGTTAGGAGATATCAACAAGACTAACATCAAATGCAAAGCAGGAAATTGTGGCACCAAACAAGTCGTATATATTGCTACATGTTATGCCTGCAACACATTCTATACAGGCAAAACAGAGAGAGCCCTTAGGAAACGAGTATATGAACATATTTACAAGATAAAGATTAAAGACAATAATAATGCACTTTATAAACACATATCCATACATGGTGAATCACATGGTTTTAAATTTGCCATTATAGATCACGTAGAAGTATTTACTTATGGGGGAAATTGGAAAGCACTTTTAGCCATGAAAGAAAGTAAGTGGCAAATTTTGACAGATGCCATTAGGTCACCTGGCATAAATGAAAATATAAGTATTAAACCATTTTTAATCATGGCATAGATATATCATGGATGTTGCCATTGTATTTTGATTCTTGTTGACTTGTTATAATTTATGAGCATGATTCTTGTTGACTTGTTATAATTTATGAGCATTAGTCATGCAAGTTTTATTATTTCACTATTACATATATTTAGAGTATGTTTTAAGATGAAATTAGTATGTGCAGAGTATATTTTATTTACCACAATTATTATTTATATTGTCATTTTATATCAGCACACTGGATCTGTTGAAATGTTTAGCTGTTTTTAGCATAGTAGTATGTGTGTATATGGAATTATTATGACTATGTCTCTTTAAGAGCTCCATTTCCTTTTGAATTTTTGGCGCCAAAAAGGTTATTTAAATGTGAACTGGAAGTACTCCATTTTGGTTCTGAGGAAGTCTGATTTTTAACAGATGAAAGCGCTAAACCTTATTTTCAATAAAAGATTTGTTTTTATCATTACGAGTGGATTTAGCCTGAAATTTGGGTGGAACACTAGAGTTGGCTATACGTGTGTTATACTCTGTTCAAGCTGTGCAGAAGTTACTATATTTTACCAGCTAGCATTTTTCCTTCTACAGTTGGTATATTTCAAAGATGTCAGATGTTCCAAACTCAGAAAAAGAAATCTATCATTAAATAAATATTTTATGTTACTATTACTTGATTAATGTAATTCAAAGTCTCATTAATCAAACAGCAGTGATTTTAAAGTCTGCTAAAATCACACCTCTTCCATTTTAAATATGTTTCCATTTAAATTCATTCACAGATAAACATGATTGCCAAAAACTTTAAGAAGGTATGCAATAAATGATAGAGATGACATAAACATGGCTGAAACTTATATTCACAAGAAGAAATTGAAAGAAAGCAATCCAAACAGAAACAGAAGAAACCACAAAATCCAAGGTGAAGCAAACGCAGTTAGGAAGTAGTAAATCCACACAGTTTATTTAGAGGAATAAGCGCTTTCATCCCAAACAGGAACTTCATCAGAAGCAGTACAGATTTATCCTACACCAGATTTATATAAGTAAAAGCTGACATCATATCCTGTCTTGGAGCCCAAATGTATAAACACCCCCCCAATACAAATATATGAATATGTATATAAACACTATATTGGTATCAAAAAATTACGAATGTATAAATAAAAAACAATTATACCAAAAGGCATAAAAACAGTATAAAATATGAAAGAATTAGAAACTTTTTAAACAAATGCAAACATGATTACTACAAAAACTATTTTTTAAGAGCTGAATGAATTTAACCACAATAATATTCCTGTACTATCTGACTGGCTAAAAAATGCCTCTCAGTTTAACTAACAGAATTTGAGAGCAAACAATACTAGGCTTAATTACAAACTGAGTGAACTTGATCATATTTTGTTCAAAATAAAGAAACTGCAGATGGATAACTCTTATTTTAATGAGTATTTAAGACTGCAAGTTGTTCCTAAGGGTCTGCGCTTGTGGCGTTACCCCACAGGCTTGATTTCTGACTCAATGTTTCACAAAGAGTTAATCCAGTTATTTGATAAATTTGGATTTGAGTATATGGACATGGTTATTAAACACAATGAAACCCAGATTGGGATGCTGAGTAAGGAGGTTAGTGCTTTGGACAGAACTATTATACAAGACCAGTTGTTTGGTGATTATAGGTTTGACTATGCCAGAATTTTTCGTAGCATTGATGAACAAATGACTGTGATAACAAATAGGAAACTAAAGAAACTCATGAGGGATGAGAGGGAGTACAGTACTAATACAGCATACCTCCCACCACCCCATTCTCAGGAATGGTATCCAAGTAGGACCAATAATTACCCAGGATGGACTTAAATGCCCCGACTGTTGACATTAACTATGTGCCCACTGTGGTTCATTTTTTAGACGAGGAAGATTATCCCCCACTCAGGCGTTCCAAATGCCTCATGAATCGACAAGTCATGAACAACAGCCAGAGACGTCAACAGTATCCCAGTTACCAATGGGGAACTTTCTGGTCGAACAGGGGAAACAACAGGGGGTTGTAGAAATTAAAGAGATGAACTCATGATGGACTTAAACTGTGGCCTGTTAGATGGAAACATATTTTTTCTACCACGTATGTCTATTGAATTAAACAGTACTAAGGACATTAAAGTGTATGATTTAATATTGAATGCTACTGCTTGTGACCTACTTGCTAAAGGTTTTACCTTTATTCCAAGTAAATCTGTGAATTTAGTGCAGATATTAATTGACCTCTAACGATATGTGAGGAAGCTTAACTTCAATGTCATTTTTCATAATGTTGAGCAGGTTCTTGACCCCCCTTTAGGGTCTCTAGTACTTTTACCCCCCCTCCCCCGTTCATCCAGCTTTAGAGATTTTTGAAATGGTCTGTGAATTGGATATAAGAATGCCATGTCGAAACAATAATAATGGGAGACAAAAGTGCAATCTGAGTAATGATGAAATAAATGAATTAGAATTTCTTAAGCATTCTTTAGGGACTAGAATTATGAAACATGATAAAGGGGGTGGTGTGATCATTATGAATAAGGATGATTACATCAAGAAAATAAGGTTGATCCTGAATACCCCCACTTTTAACAGGAGTTCATTAAATTAAATGAATGGCACTTATAGAAAAATAAAAGGATTTATTCAGAACCTCTTTATCGACGGTTTAATAACCATCAATGAACTTCACTTTTTGTCAGTAGAATTCCCCACAACCCCAGTTATTTTGGGGGTACCTAAATTACATAAGAGCATATATCAGCCCTCAATGTGACCTATGGTGGATGCCAGAGATTTAATAACTCACCTACTGGTGAAATCCCTAGACATGCAATTAAAGATACATCTAATGGGTGAACCCCACTTGTGTGTCGATTTCAAGTTTTTTTGTAAGAAAAATTATTAATATAATATATGATAATGAATTTTTGCTGATAACAGTTGATGTGGTCGATTTGTATACAGTTATTCCCCATGAAATAGGGGAACAATGGTTCTGTGATTACCTACATCTGAAGAACATTCCAGAACAAAAAATTAATATGTATGAACAACTCCTGGATATGGTACTTAAAACTAATTTTATCCTTTTTGAAAAGGAATACTACCTTCAGACCTAAGGGGTGGCAATGGGTTTATGTTGTGGGGGCCTTTACGCTAATATAGTGATGCTCGAATGGAAAGGCGATTTTTAAAGGATTCACCATTCTTTCCTTTTTGCCATACATATACCCGTTTCCTTGATGATATATTAATTTTTTGGAAGGGACCAAGGGATCAGGTCAAACCATTCCTGCACTATATTAATAACACAACCTCATTCTTGAAGTTCACACACACTATTAGTGATACTGAAATTCCATACTCGGACATTTTAATGAAGAAAGACAATATAAATCACAGGTTCCTAGTGGAAATTTATCGTAAAAAAAATATTCCAATAGCTTTCTCCACTATAGTAGTAGTAGTCACCCCTTCTCACAAAAACGGGCTCTGGTTGAAGGCTATTTTGCCAGGGCAGCCCATATTGTGACCTTGTGGGAGTCATTTGAGAATGAATGTTTTAAACTGAAGGACATGTTTTCTAAGAGAGGGTACCCTAATAATCTAATAAATGAGCTGAAAGGGGAAGTTATGGATAAAAGTCGTAATGGGTACTTTCTACGGATTTTAAATCCTACTTCTAATCAGTATATAACCAGATCCAGCTACAGATACTACCATTGCTGTTTCTGTACAGTGCTCAACAGTTATAAATGGGTTGGATTTGAATACCCCGACACATGTGCCACAACAGAACTTCCATTCCAGTTTCACCACTACATTTTCAAATGATGCATTTCATATTAAGAATATCTTGCAAAAAAACTGGAAGTTATTAAGTGGTGACGGTGATCTTAGGGAGCTTGTGGGGGATAAACCCACATGTGTATTTAGAAGAGGCTCTAATTTAAAAAACCTCTTTGAGCATCAGCACCTTCCGTTTACTGGGGGGATACATGTATATACATGGTAGGTGTAAATTTTGTCCCTATATCTTTGAAGGAAATACATTTACAATCAATAATACGAAGGTGAAGATACCCTGTAAATACTGTTGTAACAGTGAGAAATGAGTCTGTTGTGCTTTATGTTCTAACTGTTTATGTTTCTATGTGGGGAAGACAGAATGTAATCTCAAAAACAGGACTGGGAAACATCTGAGAAATATTAGAGATTGTTGTGAAGTGAATGCACTAGCAAAGCATGTCACATTAAATCCACAACACATGTTTAAATTTATTGTTGTAGAAGTTGTAGCTGTATCAGAAAGAGGTGGTGCATGGCCATATTATTTGGAAAAATTGGAATTAATATGGCAAATGTGCCTGAATTACCTATACTGGCCAGGTTTAAACATCTCTCTATTTCTAGTCTTTTAAAACTGAAAACTCTCAAAAGATAGTTTTTTTTGTAGTAATTATGTTAGCATTTTTAAAAAAAAATTCTAATTCTTGCATATTTTTTACTGTTTTTAATGCCTTTTGTTTATAATTGTTTTTTATTTATACATTTTTAATTTTTTTGATGCCAATATAGTGTTTATATGCATATTCATATATTTATGGGCTCCAAGATAGGATATGATGTCATTGTTTACTTTATATAAATTTGGTGTAGGATGAATCTATACTGTTTCTGATGAAGTTCCTGATAAATTAACTGTTTGGGATGAAGCACTTATTCCTCTAAATAAACTGTGTGGATTTACTACTTCCAGTCTGTGTTTGCTTCACCTTTGACTTTAGGAATTGAAAGAAGTCTGTTTCTCCATTAGCTTTAAATTTTATTAGTCTTATATCGTATGTTTATGATAAAGAAACTAATACAATGAGATTATGATCTAATGACAATGTTATAAAGTAAAAGCCATTTGAATTGAAAAATATGAAACATGTCAGTTTGAAAAGTTAAAGAATTAAAGAGAACTAAATAACACTTACAAAATTATATTTTATCATAGAATGTAGAAATAATTTATAATTCAAATTATAAGTTCAGTTAATAGAATGGCGACTAAATAATTTAAAATGTAATTTGAGTTAATAAAATATGTTGCACACAGTTTAGTAGATCTTTTAATTCTTCATTGCTTATTCCTTATTTTTTTTTTTCATTTTTTTGTGTTATATATTTACATGTTGAAAATATATCTTAGATTTATATTTGATTATATGAGACATTTGCTGTCAATAAAAATATAATTTAGTATTGTAATTATTTTTGTGATGCATGTGTTCATAGCATAAAATGATGTTTTAAAACTGAAAACTCAACTTGTGATCTAATAAAATCATATTAAAGGATGTAGTTGCACTGGGCAGATTAGTGCCTTAGGATCTTAGAAAAGCTTTTGACTGATAAGTAAGAAATTGTCGTGTTGCTTGAATTTAGCTCTACTGAGCTGTTCCACAAGCTATTAATACAATAAAAGCATTTGTATTTCCATTCAAAAATCACTTTCCTATACTAATCCAGTAACTACAATGGGTACTACAAGGCCTAGTCCTTGAATGTCTACTCTTTATCCATTCATTAAAATCTTTAACTATGCATGTCACAAGACCCTGCAAGGTATGTTGTGATGATGGCATGGTCATATCAGCCTCTGACCACTCACATAAAGTGATAAGTATCACACTAAAGAATGCTTTGTATCACAAAGTGATCATTATAATATTAAGAAGAATCTAGAACAAGTCTATGAAGGGCTACAACAACAGGGAAGAGAGCTCAGTCATGCAACATTCAAATCCATATTGTTTTGTCTTTAAAGTACCAAAGCAAATGGAACACCTGTGCACCTGTTGGATGCAACCTTGAATTTGTTAACATTTTCAAATAGACAGAGATGTGACTATACCCTTCAGTGACTTTTCTAAATCAACTTCTTGAGTCAACAAGGCTTCTAGCCATCTGCTATACAGCTGCATAACTATTAACTACTGAAAGAGAAGGAGCACTGGAAAATTAAGTATTAATTTCTAATGTACTGTACACTCACAAGTAATACCTGCCACTTCAAAAAACAATTTTAAAAGGATGCAGATATTCCTCAAAACATTTGTAAATTGATTACTGCTACACAGTGGGGACAAATTAATTCTTACTCTTCTGAAACAGTATGGCTCTATCAATTTTCATACCATACTCTTAACTGGCAGTTTGTTTTGTAAACAAGATTGCTGTAGGCTACTGAGGGGAATTTTGAAATTCTAGCCACTCATCTGAGCGATTAATCCTAGTACAGTGTCACTGATGTCATGTGGCATTCCTTCTCTTCATTAGCATGTATTTATAAAGCATTCTTCATTCTTTGCCAGAAGTCAGAGAATTTCATTCCTACCTGAATTAAGAAATTGCCCATTATGACATCATACATGAAAGAGACAGCACCACTACTCTTTGACAAATCCTTTAGAGCTCTGTGCTGGGTGTGCTGCTTTTTAGCATCTACTTCTCAGAAATCAAGGCCAATGTCAAGGGTCTCTAGCTGGCCAAATTTGCAGATTATTGCAAATTAGAAGCAGTCATAGACTCACCGCAAGATACTATCATCATACAGAAAGGACTACCACAGACAAATGACTAGTACCAGTGCCACAGCTTAAAACTCAGTGCCAAGAAATACATAATGGTATCATTTGGGAAGCCACCCAGAAACTTATCTCATTGATAACAGAACTGTAACAGTAAAAATAGCTGTCATGGATTTGGATACATATGTACATAGTAACCTGGCTTTTGACCAAGATGTTTCTAGGGTAGTGAAGATATCATTTTATGTTATTCAACTTATAAGCAAGGACATGGCATCAAGCCCAAGGATATCATTGATCCACTGTATTCAACCCTCATCAGACCCATTATTGAGTACAATGCCCCCTTCAGTATGCACCTGACCAGTCACAAGGAATGACTGGAATATCCACAGAGGTTCTTCACAAACAGAACTAGAGCATAAACAGCATGTCGTGTGCAGATCACATCAAAGCCCTATCTCTGTACACAGAGTGCAAATTGTTGAGAGGCAATCAATGTCTGGCATGCGATGTATCCTTGGATCCACTGTGATGGACTTGTTGCATATCCACAAAATGAATAGCATCAGAATTACTCCCTCTAGGGATTTAAACTTCACTTGTGACATAAATAGAACATGTTGAAGGCAGATGTATGTGCATCACAGAATTCCCCTTTACAGAACAGGCTTCCCATCCATGTGAAGCAGAGGTCTTCCATAACCCTACTCAAAATGAACCGGGGCCCACAGATGGGAAATTGGAAATACACTCCAGCTCTAGCACCTATGTCTCTAAAAGAGGCAGCCTGTAATCTTGTTCTAGCTTAAATAGACCCCTTAAAATAACCTCTAAGGCAAGTAAACTTGTGAGATGATTGGCTAGGCTTATAAGAGCCCTACGGGTCATTAGTCTGGTATAAATCTATGAGCCTATGAATCTATGAGCATGCACTTGCTCTGATGCTATTACTTTACAAATAGTTTTGTATCTGTAATATTAATGTTTGCTATGACTATATATTCTGATTTCAGAATGATGTTTAAAGAAATAATACTACAAAATCTGACAGTATTAGGCAAACAGCCTAAGCACCACTTAATTCTTTTAACATATGTGCAATATATTTATATCTAATATTTATTTGTCTCTGTAACTAGATTATAACTGCAAATGGGTTGAATGACCTCACTTAGCCAACTTGTAAAAATAAATAAAATAGCTAAAGAAGGCATCAAGATGACACTGTCCTTATAAGTTCTCCACATACTTAAGAGTTTAAATTGGTAGAATTTCAAGTCTCTGTCAAGTGTGAGAACTCCTGCAATCCCACCAATAGACAGTTCATCCATGAACACTAACTGAATTAAAGGCAGTGTTGAAACATTCAGCCAGAGAAAACAAAATGTATTAGCAGGGTGCAAGTCCCCACAACGTAACTTAATTCTTCATTACCCAACACAACTTTCTGCATTCTGATTTGAACAATGTGAAAATTAATAATATTTGTATATTTTTAGATTTGGTTTTAGGCAGTATTTTTTTTGTTTAATAATGACATCTACATACATACAAAAAAAGAGTTGCAATAGTTGACCCAGTGGCCCCCATTTATGCTAATTTGGTTTTAGGACAATTGGAACATATTTTGATTTGAAAGTTTATTTTTTAAAGATTGCATTGCTTCTTACACACATTTTATTGATGATTTATGTTTCTTGGTTAAAGGGGACATGAATGAATTTTTGGATTTTATGCGGGCAATGGAAGCAACCACTGATTTTCTTAAATTCACTTGCTTTTTGCATAAAAATTATATTAATTATTTGGATACTACCATCCACAAAGGGGACGGTGGTCTTAATTCAAGAGTGTTAGGAAAGATACTTTTGTAAATCAATATTTACATTTCTCCAATGCACATCCAATGTTTGTGAAGAAAAACATAGTCAAGGTCAATTTGTAAAAATAGCTAGTTGATATTAGATGATAACATTTTAAGTGAAGAATATTAAAAACAAAAGGAATTTTTCTTGAATAGTGGTTACCCAAGATCTCTACTGGAGTTGGTGTGCCAAGAATGTTTTGATTTTAGGGAGAGCAAATTTTTATCCATTTTGATTAGACTGAAAAACTGGCATAGTACTTAACCAGACAGCAGAGTGTAGATGTGGATAATGTGTATTTTTTATCACATAGTCTTATGATGTTAAGGACATTTTGAATATTACTTGTGATAACTGGAAAGTTATGTTGTGTAATTAATTAAGTAAGGTCGTGTGTACATGTCCTAAAATTATTTTTAAGAAAGGGAAGTATCTGAAAACATTACTGGAGAGGTGGCCTGTTATTAAATCAGAAACAAAGAAAAAAGTGGCACATTCCCTTTTGGAGCATGTAAACAGTGCAGATATATTAATACTGATTCTCTTTTTCATGCTGCCAATAATGGTAACATTTGTAGCATTACAGGTACATTTTCATGCCATTCCCGAGATTTAATATATTTGGCCACATGCACTACTTGTTCTGCATATTATGTGGGCAAGACTATTAGAAGCCTTGCAGAAAGGATACATGGGTATATTTATGCTATTAAGTGGATGGATATGAAGTATGCTTTAGTAAAGCATGTTTCAGTATGCAAATGCTTTAAAAGATTTGTGTTTCAAGTTATTGAACAACCTAAGACTAGTCTTATTTGCAAAGCCATGGAAAGAATCATCATGTAAATTATCAACAAGGACACAGGAGACTTCCACACACAGTATCCATGCCAGTTTGGCTTTGTCAAGGGAAGGTCAATATTACTTAACCAGTGGAATTCTTTGAAAAGATCACTAAAGCAATGGATGAGGAATAAATGATGCATACTGTCTACCTAGATCTGGTTAAATGATTTGATACAATACCCCACACAGGCATTGTCAACAAACTTATAGAATTAAGCATAAACCCCTTTATAAAATTCTGGATAGCTAGCTGGCTCACTAATAGGACCAAGGAGGTTATAATCAATGAGACCAGTGGAGTCCCCCAGGGCTATGTACTGGGTCCACTCCTTTTTGGCATCTACTTCTCAGATGTCAAATCCATTGTCAAAGGCCTCTGGCTAACCAAGTTCACAGATGATTGCAAATTATGATAAGTTAACGAATCCCTCCTACACTAGAACACCCTTCAGGAAGGTCTAACACAGACAAATACTTGGTGCCAAAGCCACAGGCTAAAGTTCAACACCAGGAAATGCATTATAGTACTGTTTGGGAAGTTGGCCACCCTGGATAACTACGTCATCAATAAAACACCTCTAAAAGTTAAGTCAGTAGTCCAGGATCAAGGAACTCATGAGGATAGTAACCTAGCCTTAGAAAAACATGAGTCCAAGGAAGTACGAAAATCCTTCTAGTTGCTCAACATATAAGCAAGGGCATGGTATCTAGGTCCAGAAAGGTCATCATACCACTGTACTCAGCTCTCATCAGACCCATCATAGAGTATAGCACCCGCTTTGGTATGTACACGACCAGACACATGCTGCAATTGGAATGTCCCAAAGGGTCAAAAGTTCCTTACAAAAAGGATACAGGGAGTAAACACAATGTCCTATGCTGATTGCCTTAAAGTGCTGTCTCTTTACTCAGTATCATACAGACTTCTGAGAGGTGATCTTTGCCTGACATACAATGCATCCTGGAGTATGTTTCGATTAACCTTTTGCACATCCACAAAATAAATAGCATCATAACTACTGGATTAAAAGACCTAAATTTGCTTGCACCATAAATACAACATGTTGGAGAGACAAACATGCTTCTCAGAGAATTCCCATTGTCTGGAACAGGCTCCTCATCCATTATTCCTCACTATCCCTATTTAAGTGCAACTTTGACCAATAGATGGATAATAAGAAATTCATCCCAGGTCTGGCAATTTATGGGTCACATTTGGGTTGCATGGCTTATAAAGACCCTCGTGACTGATAGCCGAAACTATGAACCTAAAATCAACTTTTTGGAAAAGCATGAGTTATATTGGCAATGCTGTTTGGGAGCTATTTTTAATCCTGGTTTAAACAATGTGATTTCATTGACTTGTAATATGAAAAGATGAGGCTTAAAATGTTTTTAATTGGAGGACTGGGGTCATGTGACTATTTTATTTATTTTACATTTAATGTCCGGGAAAGTCAGACTGGATACAAGTCCATTTTCAGAGGAGGCCCGGAAAGAAAAGCTCCACTTAAAAACAATCTAACAAATAACATTTTTTGAATTACAACACTTTCTTCTAAATGCTTACAATATTATACAAGAACACATTTTACATTTCTTCACAGATATATGTATAGATACAATTATTGTATTCTTGAGGTATACCAGTTGTATGCAGGAATATGTTTAACTGTCTTCAGAGACATATAAGTAGATACCAATAGAATAGAACATTGTTATTTAAAAATTAATATCCAGAGGTTAGGCACTATTAGGTGATCCTTGGTAGAGTCATTGTATAACTGCTAATGTAGTGGATTAGCCTGGGGAGTCACATGGGCATAGCCAGTTTTTAAAGTAATGGGTTTTGAGTAGTTTTTTAAATTGTGGAGCAGAACCTGTAGAAGTTATGTGTTTTGGAAGTGAGTTCCAGACTTTTGCTATAGAACAGGCAAAAAGAGATTTGCCAGCTTCATTCTTATGTTTGATTACATTTATGTGATTTTGGTCTGTTGATCTTAAATCTCAGGTGGTGGTGTAGGGGTGTATTAGGTCTTGTAAAATGGAGGTTTTGTTTGGAAGGTAATATAGTTTGTGGGCTGTGGAGAGTTGAGTGGTAAGAAGTAATTGAGGCAGCTCAAGCCAGTTGAGCTGCTTGAGGGAAAGACAGTGGTGGGCTCTATTAGAGGTACCTGTGGCAAATTTGGTGATCTTATTTGATTCATATATAAGTGGTGCTGAATGAAATGTGATATTTATTTCTAAAGAAGTTCTTTATTAAATAGAATGAAACACTCAGTTTAGATGTGTTGCTGTTTTCACTAGAGATTGTTTTAGTATTTTGGATTTTTTCTGTGTGCAGACATTTTTTTGTATTATAATTGAGATCACACCAACCTGTATCTGGCATTTAAAGTTCTCAGAAACTCCTACCTAAAGTTTCAGTGCTGACCACCAGTGAGTTGTCTACTGCTGGGATTTCTGTCTGTAGATTAACTGAAATCCTCTCAATCTATTCTTAAACTCCACACACTGATGCTGCAAGAAAACACTAACCACTGTGCCAACCATTACACTTAACACATATTTTCTTCTCCCAGAATACTCCAGTGCATTTAGTCTTGAAATGAGACTTTTTTTTTGTATTTATTTGACTAGTGACTCGATTAAGTATGGACATAGTATGAAATCTTGAATCCACTAAGGTACATTAGGCCAAAAAGCGACACCTGTCTCTACACAACAGTATCTCCTCCGACATTAAAGTCAGTACTTTGGCCAGCTCAGTGGCATGTATGGTAGGGAAACTGTCCATTTTACCTTCTACCTTACAGATGACATGGACACAGGAAAGACTGCAGGTTACAGAGTGGTTGGCATGACAACTAAACATCCTAAGGAAGCTCCATCCTGTAGAAAAGGGATGCGAGTCCAGAGGTTCAAGTGTAAAAATAAATAAATAAATAAATAAAAAGACATTTACCTAAAACTATAAAATAGTACCTGAATGATTTTCATACAATGATATTAGGGGATACTTCCATAAAAAGGAGGGCATTTACAGTTAAAAAAAAATGAGCAGAAAAAAAGCAATAACTCAGGGACAGTATAAGCCTAGCTTCTCATAGGTTTCTTAGGTTCCTAGGTAAGTGCTAGGATAGCTGCCCTTGTAAGCAATTTTAAGCTTAGCCAGTTTGCCTGTTTGTACTTGAATTAACCTCTCACATTTTTTTGCAGACTGGCCTTACCCATCCCATGGCCAATAATTATATATTACTCATAATGAGAATAACTGGGATCATATCATAAATAATTTGAGGGGACCCAGTGCTGCAGAAAGGGGTTTAAATCGCTAGACTGAGCATTTCTGATGCTGTTTGACTTGTTGATATGCAATAAATCCATCAGTAATGGGTCAGAGGATGCCTCGTATGCCAGACATAGGTCACCTATTAGCAGTCTGCAGAATACCGAGTATAATAAGAGGGTTTTGAGTCTGTCTATGTAGGACATGTTGTTTAGACCTCGTATCCTTTTAATAAGGTATCTATGTGGGCATTCCATGTGCCTGAACAGATACATGCCAAAGGAAGCATTATATTCAGTGATTAGCTTCAATGGTAACCTGAGCATTGACTTTAGTGGTTTGTGGGGGAAGAAAACAAGGCAGACATGTGCACATATTAAAGAAGTAAAAACATCTGCAGCTTACAACAGCATGATGCATTATAAACATACCACAGCAGGAGCTCTGGATAAGCACAACAGGTACTGTTGACTTGCAGCATATTATAAAATATTAAATAACAGAGAAATAAAATGTGATATGCTGTGGGCAAAGCACATGTAAACTTATGTAACACTGTTCATTAAATAATGTTGGGGTATAGTTATACACAATTCATCCCTGTCTCTGTGGCACAGATAAAGCCTTGGCTGAATGCCACATGTCTCTGAATTGATCAGTAGCCCAAGCACTCACGTAGCCAGCCAGGAAGAATAGGAGAGAACAACTGATGTTACCCTGCTCATCTTGGTGGACAAAGACTGCCCACTATGCTGGTAATCCCAGAAGACATCAGGAGAATCTTCCAGAAGCAATGTGTCAGCCATACTTAAGGCTTGTGAAGAAACATGTTGCAGAAATGCTATGCACGTATGGAAGCATTCATGCATCAACTGGGCATGGAACTGCACTTCTCACTTCAGTTGAACATGCAGTATATGCAGCAGGGGAATTCCGAAAAGAGTAGGAGAACCAAGCAGAAGCCTTGACTGCAGCTTGGATGACAGCCACAATGAAAGAGAAAACTAGGGAAAAGCTGTTGGTATCGGAGAGATACAACACCAATAAGAAAAAATATATAACTATACCTAGTTGTAGACTGTCTAGTACAAAGGCAAGGGAGATGAGGAGTGCTAAAATTACCTGATGAAGCAAAACTCTGAGGATTACACCAGTGATATCGATCTGAGAAATGTCGCAGTACCCGTTCTCTTTCCTGGGTCTCTCCAGTCAGCACAAATGCCTTCAAGAACAACCTGATGTGATAAAGTATTTATGAATATTTAAATACTTAATGCATGCAAATTTTTCATTTAGACATTTCTACTTTAAAATGAACTAATTGTGATTTACATATCAAGGCAGATATGAAATTGTTAAAAATATTTACTATGTAGGATCATTAAAGCAAAGATGCACAGAAACAGAACATGTAACCTATAACCTCTGTCTATAAAATGGCTTTATAGCCAAAGAAATATTATAAGCCATTCATCCCAGTCTCTGTTTTAACTGGTTGAAAAGAATAAGATCCACATGCAATGCACTCACTGAACAAAGGCATCCATCATGACAGCTTTTTATAACATTTAATAAACATGTCTCCAAATTAAGTAGCATATTCATGAAGATACAGAAATACATGTACCATACTCCACTGTGCTCATACATAAACAGCACATGAGGACTTGTAATGTTATTATAAAATTATTTACTGAACATCTCTGTGTGAGACACCAAGTCAGATTATATGTAGCGACACCTTGTCAGAGTCTGTCGCTGTATATATGTGTGTGTGTGTGTGTGTGTGTGTGTGTGTGTGTGTGTTTGCATGTGCAAAGATATATGTGTGTATGTGCTCATGTGTGCACATGCATGTACGTGTGCATGACACATGCACATGGGGTTTTATGAAAACATACGTGTCACGCATACTTTCATTTTTCTCCCCCAACACTACTCAGAATTGAAGGTGATGTACTATACCTTAAAGCTTGGTCTACTGTAAGTTCTGCAAATTCAAAGAAATGTAGGTACTCCTCAGCCACCATTCTGCTGTAGGCATTGCTGAAAAATGAAAAATAAAAGCAGTTAGCACAGAGAGTTAAGGCTATGTATTCAGTTTGATCATATTTAGCTATGACACAAGGTTTAATTTTCTCAGTCTTTGCCTACTGTGTGATCTTGAGCAAGTCAGTTAACCACACAGAGCTTTGGGGCAATTGAAAATCTAAGCTACATTTCTTAATGGACTCTTGCATTGCACACCTACCTATCAGTGCGTGTATGAGCTAAAAGGCCTTATTTTGGGGAGACTGGGGTAGTTTTAGTCAGTGCACTAAGCAATGTGTGAGAGAGCTATAGCCCTGAAGCACAGAAACTTTCTGTCCATAAAAGCAAATGAAGGGTGATCAGTTTTGTTGTGTATGTAAGAAAACTGCAATTCTAGAACAAAAATAGTCATTGCTTAATTATGCTGCGTGGCACAGTAACCTGAGCCAACTTACTAGACAGGCATGACTATTATTGTATATACTAGAAGAGATGCATTATATACACATAGAAGCACTAAAACACCCACTACTCAGCAAGAGATTAGCAGATGCTGGGGTCTGCAGATGGGGAATATGCCTTCTGTTAGGTGGGTAAGCATACACTCAAATAGGATTAATGACTGCATAGCTCTGTAAATGTCTGCCAAGTCCTTTCCCATTGATTTGATGTCCCAAATCAGTACCTTCTATTTTCATTACTCAACACAATTATTCTTCAAACACCTACGAGGCAATCATTAAACTGTCAGTGTTTAAGTTATGTGAAGTGGCAGGACTACTCGTTTTTGATTAAGCAGCCATCCTGAAGAACAAATGCATATTTAAGCACTTAAATAGTGTTACAGGAAACCTTTACTCAACTTAACCTGTCACTGCTTTCACAACAGATGCATGGCTGTTTGGTTTTAAGCTGCAGCCTTGAGACATGGCAAAACCAGTGCAGAGTGCTCTGCAACAACCACATGCTCTGGCAGACCCATCACAAGCAAACATACACATTCTGTTCTGTAATGCTGACTTCCCCCTTTGAATCCATCAGCTTACAAAGAATGAGCAACTCCACTGATGTGGTGTGGTCATTATTTTAAAGTCTATAATGTCTTCATAATTATCCAGATTTCCTTGCTTCATAAATGCCTTAAAAACATTATAACAATCTAAAATGAATATATTCAGAACCTCAAAGTTATAGCTCATGAAGTGTGCATGCACACACAAACAAACACACACACACACACACACACACACACACACACACACACACACACACACGAATGCACACAACTTACCCAAAGTAGTACAAAATGCTGACATACGTGCCCATACCTCCAGTTGCCTTCTGTGGGGTTCTAAGCAATGGGACAGTTGGAATGGACTCTCCAAAGGTCTCAAAGACTCCATCTCTAATAGCTATTTATGAACCTTTGAACCTAAAGGATGATTCAATAGACCAAAGAGCCAAATATGTGATTCTAAAAGTAATTTAATATCTGTGAATACCCCCCCACCAAAAAAACAATAGCCACCCTCAAAAAAATTATTTTAAGCAGCTCCACTAGGCACATTCTAATAAGCTCAACTAATTAAATATGCTGCCTATATCTTTCAAGAGGTGTGGCTCACTCCATTTTGTGGATTATAAGGATAAGCCATATGAAAAGTCTTGTATTGTTTGATTATATGGTCATACTTCTCAACTTCTTAGTGCAAAAATCTGGAACAAGCCTAAAATAATGGGGGGACAAAGGTCCAAAAATAGGGACAGATTTTAAATATTGCTCTAGAAAGTTGCTAACATTGCACAATTTGTGTTAACATGTATTTTCTAAAAGATATGAAGTCTGAAATTCAAATGTATTCCATTATTTAGTAGCTTCAATCATCAGTCATTTGCCAGAAAACCATACATTTTATGAAGAACAAACCAAAAATATGAGGCACAAATCTAGACGTTCTGTGAAAATCTGTATAGTTGAGAGGTAGAAATAATAAATTATCTCCACAATTTCAGAAAGTTATAACTAATCAAATTCCATCCAAGTACATTATTTTCTTATTAACTACTAGAATAATTAGTAAAAAAAATTACACAGCCTAAACAATTTATGTTATTTAGAATGAAGTCCTTTCACTATTATAACCCAATTTACCTCAGCACTAATCTTTTCACTTACTGGGAAGAATTTATTGGCAACACAAGTGTTTATATCTGACTGACTGCACTTAGACCATCACAGGGCTATTACTGTGTTCAGGATCATAAAAAATCAGCTTTCAACTTTTTTTTAGAGGGCTACATTCCTGCAAAGCCCCCGTCCCATCTGATATTAACAGAGGACCTTATCTAACTATAAAGACATACACTTGTAATGCTTTCAGCTTGGGGGGCAAGTCCCACAAATGAAATAATATTACACAATATGAAAATGTATAAATTGTTGGTATTCTGAAATCATGGGACTCTAGTTTCCTTCATTTTCTGCCCTGTTTTAAGTCTGAATGTATGAGAGAGAATAAAAATGGAAGTGGTATTATTTTGTTAGTTCATGAGTACTTTCATGCCAAAATAATTTCGACAAACGTCACTTTGGAAACTTTGGTTGTTCATATTAAGATTCGACATAGATTTGAATTATTATAACCAATATAATGTTATAGGAAACCATCTATGAATAAAGTTAGGCATTCAAAATTTATTAAGAATATAAATAATTTTTTATCATACAAGAGGGCAATTTTACTGGGTAATTTAAACTATCCTAATCTTAACTGGAAAACTTTATATTCAAGGTCTATTACAGAGCAAGAATTCCTAGACATTCTTTGTCAAGATGGTTTCTATCAACTTGTAACAGAACAAGCTGGCAGAAGTAATATATTAGATATTATTATAACTAACTGAAATGATTTATATATTCCATATGGGCCACCTGTAGGTTTATCTGATTACTACTCTCTGACTTTCAACATAGAGTATAAAAATACACTTTATGGTCTGACCATTAAAATGCATGATTTCAGGTTAATTGATTATAATAAAATCAATGCAGGTATTAACTCTACTAACTAGACTGAATGCAATTCAGAGCTGGATTCAGGTATTCGATACTGCTACTGTCTGATTCTGTAAAAAACATCATCTGAATACCTTTGCAAGTCTACTACATTTAAATTACCCTTTTGGTGGAGATCTGCACTACTAAATGTCATATAAAAATAAAAAGAGGTTGCGATGACAAGGTAAGAAATATCCCATTCAGAGAAATATGGTTAAATTAAAAAAAATTAGGAAAAGTTTTAAGGTTGCAATAATCAAAGAGAAAAAACAAACTAAATCAAAATTCAATAGTGACAACAGTGATGAGAAATCTTATTATAACTATATAAACTCTATATCTAGAACAAATCATCCAGTTAAAATGTTAAATATTGGAATATCAATTAAGAATTCTGTATTAATATTAATATTTGCTTTAGCAGTTTTATGAATCCCGTAACAAATGAGGGTATTAAAGTACTTGACAGCCTCAACTTAATACACTTTATTTGCCCTGTTAAAACTGATGATATGGTTATCAAATCATGAGACAAAATTGGTAAGGAAACAATCATGGGGCCAGATAATATACATGGAGTCCTAATGTCTTCAATTAAATCAGTCTTAGTTCCTCGACTAAAACCTATAGTTTGTGGTTTACCAAATAAGGGAACTTTTCCAAATTCATAGAAAACATTAATTATTCTTCCAATAAATAAAAAGGGGAATAGGTTGCTACACCAAAGCTGTAGGTGAATACACCTAACTTCAATTTTGTCAAATTTTCTGAAAGATGTCACATACAGTTGTTGGCAAATTTAGAATATAGCAAGAACTATTTGGATATAAACAAACACGTTTTGTTTTTTTCAGGACAAAAATCAACTTTGACCGTTCTGACTGAATTTTATTATCAAATTAGATTGTCTTTAGATTCAAGTCTATCTGTTGGAGTGGCATGCCTTAGCCTTGCAGGAGCACTTGACATCTTGCCTTATTCAATTAGCACACTGAAATTATTTCAGTTTAACAACTCCGCAAATAGCTTTACAGTTAGTTGAGTGATCATACACAGAGAGTGACAATCCAAGATAATCTCACAAAGAGCAAGTCAATCAGTCAAGATACCCATCAAGGCTCTTTGTTGGGTCCTTTTCTTTTTAACATAGTAAGGGCTACTTTTCCAACCAGCAAAATTTGCTGGGTGAAATAGTTTGCTGATGACTGCAAGGCTGGTGTCCCAGCTGTATCTAGTAATGGCTTCCTTATCATCAATAAGTATGAATATGACATTTCTGTTTGGGCAAATAATATTTGTCTAGCCTTCAGTTTTGTTAAGTGTCAAGTTATGTATTTTGAAAGACGTACAATGAGATGTCCATTGATAAACTGAATATACAGAATTAGGAATAACACTTACAAATAAGCCATCATTTCAAAGACATGGTAACACCATAAGTGTAAAAACTTTGAAAAAATGGGCTGTATGTTAAAATGTATCTCACTATAAGGTGAAAGAAGCATGGTAATGTTGAACATTACATATATAAGATCACTGTTGGAAGACAATAATTCATTTTACCATAGCACTGAACTTGATTGGGATGAATTACTACAATAAGATTTACTGTATATACTTCCTCTGCTGGGGAGTTTTGTTGAAGTGGTAGATGCTGCAACTTGTCTTCATCACATTACAGATACTATAAGAGTAAGGCTATTTTAGCCTATACTGCTTAGAAGGATGAAGTAAAAGGAGCTATACTGAATGGAAACTGGCTGTATGTAGCTCAATAACCCATAAATATTTTAATTTCATAATTCCACTTAATAAAACTACATTGAGAAGTAGGTTTATTACTCAGACTATTCCAAGAATTTATAATAATATCGCCTGTAAAATATGAGTCTCTGATGCATTGGAAACATTTAAATCTCAACTGGAAATTTAGATGGGTGTCAAGACATATAATCCAAGTTCCATGGAGTGTGCTGAAACAGCCTTCAGGCCTGAAACACTGTATATAATAACTTATGAATTTATAAACATCTACAGTATCGGCTGGAAACTAAACAACCAGTTTCTTAATTCTATTATTGATTTCTAGCACCTCAAAGGCAGATATGTTTACAAAATAATGCAGTAAAAAGACAAAATAAAACTGTCCGGTGAAGATAGCTCACATTCAAATTCAAAACAAAGCAGTAAATCAGGCAAAAATAGAATGCAGAGCATAGCTAAGACTTCAGACACTTTTAATATAAAATAATAAAGCCAAACAGTATAATAGGGATAACTGCTTTCACAACTTATATGGTGCTTTCTCTGGTCCTTAAAAACATTAAAAAACATTTCCAGTCATATAGAAATCAATTGCCAATTAGATCACATAATATAACATCACATGATAAAGGAACTAAATCCAAATGGAAGCAAGATATAAGAATGACTATCAATATGAAAGTCTTTCTAGTAAGATGCATTAGCACAATCAGCCAATGACATACATGTCAGGAAGCTATGCTGCCTATTACCATTGGCATAAACCCAACACTATCACAATGTATGACCCAGACAGCAAAAACAAACTAATACCGTATCAGATCAAAGAGGGGTGTAAATTGAAAGGAACCAGTGGTAATAAACCATAAAGACTATTCGCTCTTCTAAAGGGGCATAATTCAAGGTGTAGTTGACCTGAATCCAATGAAATAGAAAAAAAAAATCTTAATATGAAACTATATCTAATGAAATACATTTGTACACTCAACCAACAGCATCCATATCACGAAGCTATCCTGCCAACCAAATGAGCAGCATTAGCATAAACCCAACACTAATACATTGGATGTCCAAAATAGTAACCTATCAGATCCAAGCAGGCATAAACTCAAAGGGAACCAATAGAAATAAACAAATAAGTGAAACAAAAAGTTTATTAGTTATTCTAAAAAATGTAATTCAAGATGTGATTAGAAAAATATGGATGCATATGTGCATATCTGATCACATATAAAAATACTTGCAGAACAACAACAGCTAATAGCTTATCACTTTGGAGAAGGACATAATTACAAATAAATACTGAGCAAAGAGCTAATAAAATTAAGCAAAATATACAGCATGAGCTCAACTACCTACAAAGAGCCAATAAATTTAAGCAAAAGCATAGAGCATGAGCTCAACTACCTATCTAAACAAAGGATGTGATTTAAGGTGGGGTTTAAGGGGTACTGTTTCATTCAAACTGTACCATTTATCAGCTTGTAAAAGTAAAATCCACCTCAGTTCATTCTGTTCAGTCTTATTTACTAAGTCCCTGAATCTCAGATCACTATTACAAATCTTCAAGATAAGAAACACAAAAACAATGAGAAGGCCCATGCTTCATAGTACGTTTAGCTAAGGCATTCCTCACATTACACATCCTCATTTCATAAAGATATTCATGAATGTGCTCTTTCAATGAGTGGTTGTCTTCCCTACATAAAATCAAAGGCAAACTTAACATCTAGCTAAGTAAGCTAGATCCTTCCTGTAGATGGATGCTTGAAGAAATTCACATTCACCTATGGCAACCCCTAATTTCTGCAAATAGTACTTCTTCTCGAAGAGGAACACATTATTATTAAGCACCAAGAAGAATTGGAATATGCTGATGCCAGATGATAGTTTAAAGGATATTGTTTTTTTTTCAAAACCTTTATTGAATTATCACTTGTGAAATAGGCAAATAAGTCATTACACTATAATTAACATAACAAACATTTTACTTCACATATATTCCCATATATCATATAACCTGTATAAGCAATCAGATATTTATACAAATGAAAACAAACCACACAGATACAATCCAAGTTGTAATCATTTTACATCACAAACCATACTAACACACTCCCAGTTGCAAACATTATAGGTCACTTATAATCTACCCAATCTTTTTCAGTCAAACATTACATAGCTTAAGTCCTGCTGTCTTTAAAACCTCATTCCTCCCTTGTATGTATTGTTCCCACAATTCCCATTTTTCCAGTGTAATTTGCCCCTACCCTTTTCTAAAGATTTCAATTCCAGTTGTTTTATCTCTGTTACTATATTCAATAATTCTAGCATAGTTTGTTTAGATTTTTATTTCTATTTTCTAGTAATTGCTTTTTTGGCAGCCACCATTATTAGACAAAACAAGTACTTACCATGTGTAGGCAATTCTGATTCTGTATCATAGCTCAGAAAAATCATCTCCCTCTTCAGACCAATCTGCCACCCCAGCATCTCTGGCAGTGCATCCCACAGGGAGTCCTTAAAGTCCACCAATTCACCACACTCCCAGAAAATATGTTCCCAATTATCTCTTTCTTCTCCATCACACCACCAACATTTGCTGTCTGCCTGAGGATAAATTTTCTGGAGTCTGCTTTGGGTATAGAAATATCTATGCAAGCATTTCCAGGCAATATCCTGACATCTTCTAGATTTTGTTGCATATTTGGAAGACATACATATATTCTCCCATTGTTTCTTTGTGTATTGCTTATCCAATATCTCTTTCCAATCCCTTCTAACCTCCTCTGATTGATTCTTACAGATATCATGCAATATTTTATACGGTCTACTACTTATTCCTTTTTAATGGCAGCTTCTGTTCTAGATTCTACTAAAAACTCTACTAGTGCTGGTCTTTCTTTTAGGACCCCCTATTTCTTTCTCTTTGCCTATATGCTGATATCAATCCCTGATAGGGAAAGCAGTCTTTAACCTGCAGTCCAAATAAATTATTGGCATCTTCCTATTCTATCATCTTTCCCTCTCTAGTTATTTGCTCCCAATACCTTGGTTCCTTTGCCAGTTTTCTATTCCAGCCCCATCTTGCCTATTGTCTATATCCCTAATTGCAATCATCCATATCAGCAGAATCTCCTTTCTCCAATCCCATGTTGGCTTAGATCTTAGAATACTTTCTGCTACTATATGGATATAATATTCTGTATGATTACTGTTATTCTCCTTAAAGGCCTGCATCTAAAATTCCAGTCTCTCCCTGTTTCTTGAGCTTACCCCTGTTTCATCATCTCTTTTCACTTTGAAATATAGTTTTCTGCTTGTGCTATGTATAGGAGTCTTAAATGTGTAGCTCTAAAATACCCATTCAAATTGGGTAAACCCAATCTGCCCTGTTCTACTGGAAGAATCAGCTTATCCCACTTGAATCTTGTTGTCTTCCCCTCCCAGATAAATTCCTTCAACTCTTAATGAATTGCTATCCACAACTTCGCCTCTGGTTGATAAAAATGTATCTTAAAGGAGATTGTTGCAGAGGAACCAAAGTTTACTTTTAAGAACAGGGAATTTTTAAAATGTTTATTACATTATAACAGATACGACATGAGTGCTGTGTCACAATATGATCGGCATGGGACCTCTTTCTGCCGAGCTTGCAATTATTGCAAGTATATAGATATGAATGCAAATTTCTTCAAATACCCGTCTACAGGAAGGATCTATAGGTTTACGTTTTATGCTGATTGCTCCACTACTGATATAACTTATTAAGTTTGGTGTGTAATTTGTCATTGTTTTTATGTAGGAAAGATGAACCACTCATTGAAAGAGTGCGTTTGTGAACATCTTTATGAGATGAGGATGTGTAATGTGAGGAATGCCCTAGCTAAACATACTGTGAAGCATGAGCTTTCTCATTTTTTGTGTTTCTTGTTTTGTAGATTTGTAATAATAATCTGGGACTTAGTAAATAAGACCAAACAGACTAAATTGAGGTGGATTTTACTAAACATAATAAATTGAGGTGGATTTTACTTTTACAAGCTGATAAAGGGTATGGTTTGAATGAAACTATACCCCATAAACCACGGGTCTATATCATATGAGCGAATAGCACAAACTGTGAATGCTCATAATATCGAATGTACTGGACCTCAAACTTCCTATCGTGGGGGGCTGGCCCCCACACCCCCCACTAAATATATATTCCAACTCCGAGATCATAGTACAGTGAGGAGAGGGCAAATATCCTGTTCTTCACTGTACCACGATCTCAGAAAAAGCACTTTGAGGTTCGATATTACGAGCTTTCGCAATTTGTGTGATTCACTCATATGATATAGACCCTAAACTACACCTTAAATCATGCCCTTTGTTTAGATAGTTCAGCTCATGCTTTATGCTTTTGCTTAATGTTATTGGCTCTTCACTCAGTATTTATTTGTAATTATGCCATTCTCCAATGTGATAGGCTATTAGCTGCGATTGTTCTGCAAGGTTTTCTATAGGCGATCAGATGGTGCAAGTACGCATCAATATTTTCTAATCACATCTTGAATTATGTTTTTTAGAATAGCTAATAGACTTTTTGTTTCACAGATTTATTAATTGCTGTTGGCTCCCCTTGAGTTTATACCCCTTGGATCTGATAGGTTATTATTTTGCTTTTACTGTTTGGAAATTCAATGTATTAGTGCTCGGTTTATGCTAATGCTGCCCCTTTGGTTGGCAGGATAGCTTCCTGATATGTATGCTACTGGTTGAATGTACTAATGTATTTTATTAGGTAGATTTTCATATTGAGATTTTTATTATTATTTGTATTTTATTAATATTAATTATTTTATATTGATGCTTCATATCAAAAATATATATAAAAATAATGTAGTAATAAAAAATAATTAAGTAAAACACAAAAGCCCATTCTTTAAGTGCAATAATCCCCTCCAAGGTGTGTGTTACTATGTAAATTAAGCCCTTTTAGGGGTGTAGAGGCCATCTGCCTGTAGAGTTGAGCCTCATAACACCCCTGGGTGGGTGCTATTTACACAGTAACACACACCCTGTTGGGCCCTATTGTTTGCTTGTTGAACAATTGGAAAAAGAACAGTCGTCCATCTACCTACCTAACTGAATAAACTACTTGGAACTTCAACAAGGTGACTTTATTCCTTCCTTAGAATGGGCATCAGAGAGACAGTCTCCAAGATAATTTATTGGGGAAGAAAAAACATCTATTTATTAAACACACATAATTGGTTGATAACCATCTCAAATTCAGGAATCTTTATTTGCATTTATTTATGCATTTATTATTAACCAGGTAAGCCCACTGCACAGATGTGCTTCTCAGGGGTGATATGGGAGCACTATCTGATTAAATGAGTTGCTTAGAGTCAAACAGCACACAAAAGACATGTGTCTGGAGCATTTCTCCCTGGGTCTCTGCTGAAAATCAGCTTTGTTCCAAGTCGGACTTATCTGGTTAACAAATATTAAATAAATAAATAAAAGGAGGCTGAGGAAATCAAACTCTAGCAAGAGGAAGTAGCCTATTAACAACTCCTAATATTAGTCCTCTGTTCTAACTGCCAGACATTACTGCAGAGGACTAAGGTTATGATATAGTAACAGGCCGCATCCTGTTGTCCATGGTTTGAGTCCCTCAGCCTCCCTTTAGCATTATCAAAAGCAAAATATTTATCTGATATGTAACTGGAAATGTTGCTAAAATGAAAGAGCCTGGTTAAAACAGTGGCCAATGTTTCTTTAAATTCTGTATAGAGTTCATTTAGCAATATGGCAAGTTAAGGACTTTACGTGAATGAACTAATCTTAGTCTGAGCATTTATTCTGTGTGCTAATAAAAAAGCAAGTGTATTGCTGTGATAACCCTAATGCATGTCCTTACTAAACTCAACTATCATGCTGTCAATATCTAAACATTTGCTCTAACAAACCCAGTACCAAGTGCATCATTGTGATAACCCTAGTGCATACCCTCACTAACCTCAGGTATCGGTGCTGTCAATACTGGAACATTTGCTCTAACAAACCCAGTACCAAGTGCATTGCTGTGATCACCCTAGTGCATGTCCTCACTGAACTCAACTATCAGTGCTGTCAATACCTTTGCACTTGCTCTAACAAACCCAGTACCAAGTGCATTGCTGTGATAACCCTAGTGCATACCCTGACTGAACTCAACTATTGGTACTGTCAATACCTAAGCATTTGCTCTAACAAACCCACTACAAAGTGCATCGCTGTGATAACCCTAGTGCATGTCCTCACTGAACTCAACTATCAGTGCTGTCAATACCTAAGCACTTGTTTTAACAAACCCAGTACCAAGTGCATTGCTGTGATAACCCTATTGCATGTGCTCACTGAACTCAACTATCAGTGCTGTCAATACCTGAGCATTTGCTCTAACAAACCCAGTACGAAGTGCATTGCTGTGATAACCCCAGTGCCTGTCCTCACTGAACTCAACTATCGGTGCTGTTAATAGCTGAGTATTTGCTCTAACAAACCCAGTACCAAGTTCATCGCTGTGATAACCCTAGTGCATGTCCTCAGTGAACTCAACTATCATTGCTGTCAATACCTGAACATTTGCTCTAACAAACCAAGTACCAACTGTTATTATTGCCACCTCTACGTCCCCAGACATGTCAATACCCAAGTTGTCCATAGCAAATTTCTTAATTTAGGACAGTAGCCAGTTTACCCAACAGTGGCTCTACAACCTGTTAACTGGTTTCTAAGTCCATAATCACAACTAGTCCAATTCTTTGTTTATAAGAGATTGAATTTTAATCGGAGTCAGTACCATAATCCTCTATGTAGGGCATGATCTTCTGGGAGATTACTGTGCACTGTTTTCATAAGTAACATTATGTTAACATTAAGTAACATTTCATAAGTAACATAAATAACCTTACTTTTCCTGCTATAAAACTCTTTAATTTTACCTCTTCCCCTACACATCTATACTAAAAGCTCACCCCCTTATGTCTTATGTTAAGTAAATAAATAAAGTGTCTCTTCCTATGCAAAGTTTGTAGAACACAGTCTCACTGTATAACTGATTGCCCCCCAGCCTCTCTCAGCTGTGACCCACTCCGTTCGCCCTGCGGGCTCACTCCGCTCCCCTACTCTACCCCCAATTCCCACCCACCCCAGTGGTCCTAAACTTATACTTCTTAAACCACACCCCTCTCTCCCAATCAACCAATCCCTTTAACCATCCTTCTCACAAACTTAACCACACCATACATCTTTTTCTACCAGTGACTATAACCCAATACTTTTACCACATCCCTTTCCTTCTAGCTAACGAGTATTAATTCCCTTCTCTAAACGCTCTTCTTGTCCAATACCACTTTTTTAAATTTTAGACTTATCTTCTTATACATATCTCTACAAGATGCCTTTAGTAGTAAAAACTAAAATGACCAAACCAATACTCTTAGCTTTAATTTCAATTGCTCTCACCGCCACCTACCGCATCACCTCCTTTGAAAAACTGTACTATTACCATTTTAATTACTCTCCAAAACAAACAGCTATATATACTCCCTAATATTCAAACTAATATCACTTTTGTTCCCACCTATCTACTACCTAAATACCATAGATTCTCCCACATTATATACAATAAACCCACAGTAAAGAAAGTAAAATATCTAACCAACTTTATAAATACTTCTACAATCAAACTAAGTAATCCCTCCTTAAAAGACGGTGACATCCACCCTAACCCTGGCCCTACCAATCCTGCTACCCTAATAACCCACCCTAAACTACCAAACTCTTTCTTAATAGGACACCTAAATATCAGCAATATTAAAAACAAAGTAGCCCATCTCCACTCCCTTCTAGATATTCACTGCTTTGACATCTTCTGCCTGTCAGAAACGTGGTTAAAACCAGACACGAAAGACAATTAAATCATTCCCCAAGGATATAATATATTAAGACAAGACTGAATAAAAAGCAAGGGTGGGGGAGTAGCAGTTCTATTCAAAGATGGACTTCAACTCTCCACTTTACCATACAGCCCACCTCAGCATAGTAAGGCAGAAGTCCTTTTTACCAGATTTCAAATCAACCAAAATAAATCTTTATATATCATCTGTATCTACCTACCCCCCTGGTAATAATATCAATACTATAGAGGATATACTAAGCTGGGTGTCCTCAACCTACCCCCAAGAAACAATAATACTTGGTGATTTTAATACTGACTGGAAAGTTGTTAACGCTGATAATCCTACCTCCCATATCAACCTTCACGGCTTTAGTCAAACTGTCACCTCCACAACTAGAATCAATAAACCAAATAATAAAGAGAGCACCTTAGACTGGATACTTATAAATAAACAGAAACAAGCTTACAAGGTAGGAACTCTGCCAGACGATGTAAGCGATCATTCTTTGATCTACATCCTAAGGCAAAAAAAAATGATATCTCTAACCCCCCCCCACATATAGGATTGCACGTACCAACAAACACTTTATTTACTATTCCAAAATGAACTTAGAGCCTGTGACTGGAACCCCTTAAAAACCCTACCACTTGAAGAAGCTGTTAAATACCTAAACTCTAAATTCTTATCGATCCTAGATAAGCACACACCCAAACGGTCCATTAAAATGAAGTCCAAGCCTGCCCCCTGGCTTTCTAAAGAAACCAGACAAAAACTTTTACTTAGGAACAAGTCTTGGACTAAATGGAGAGCTAACAAAAATATCTCAGATGAACAAACTTTTAAGCATTTAAGAAATATTACAAAAAAGGCAATACTTACAGACAAAAAGAACTACTACTGTAAATTACAGAAAAATCACCAAAACAATCCCCAAAAGTTCTGGTCTAGTATAAATAAACTCCTGTTCCCAGGCCACTTATGTGCACTTACCCCATCTCAGGCCGAACAAAATACCTCCCACCAAACTGCCAATACCTTCAATACCTTCTTCACAGAGAGCATACAATCACTAGCCAGTCAATTAGTCCCTGACAACTTAAGACTCCCCACCACCATACCTGGCACTCTACCAACATTCCATCTGCAACCCATCTCAACCACTCTCATCTATAAGTTCATCCAAAAACTTAAACCTTTTACTCCTTCTGCTGACCAGCTACCATCTGAATACATGCAAAAAGCAGCTAAAGTAATTTCTTATCCCATATCCATCCTCATAAATAGAACCACTAAAGAAGGAATCATTCCAGACATCTGGAAAATCTCCCATATTATCCCCCTACACAAAGGGGGTACCTCTAATGATTATTCTAACTACCGGCCAATAGCTCTATTATCACCCTTAGCAAAAATTATGGAAAAATGCATTCACCAACAACTATTAAACCATTTATCTCAACATAACATCATAACAAACTGTCAGCATGGCTTTAGGCCATCCCATAGCACCACAACTGCTCTATTATCCTTTACAGAAGCCATCAATAGAAATCATAATAAAAACAACCACTCTTCTGCACTCTTTATTGACCTCTCAAAAGCATTTGATATGGTAAACCATGCCCTTCTTATCAACATTCTTGAATCCCTTTCCCTTGACTGTCTGGAAGTGAAATGGTTCAAGTCCTACCTTACCAATAGGCAACAGGCAGTTCTCTGGAAAAATAATATATCATCCCTTCTGCCAGTCACACTCGGAGTCCCTCAAGGCTCTATTCTAGGTCCACATCTTTTCTCACCATCAACGACCTCCATGTAGCCATTTCACAAGCCACCTGCATTCAATACACAGATGATTCAACACTAGTATGCTCAGCAAACTCCCCAACTGATCTACATTCTCTTATTCAGAATGTTTTCAACATAGTTGAAACATGGTTCACAAAACGTTGCCTCCTGCTCAATGCCAGAAAAACTAAACTCCTTCTCTTCACACCCACCAGTAAATCCTCCCTCATAGATTTCTCTGTCATCTCCAATAATGGCACAACTATATTCCCCGATTCTACCACTAAATTGCTAGGAATTACTACTGACAATAACCTTACATTTGACAGCCATATAAATAACACCAAAATAACTGTCAACAGAAAAATAGGCTCCTTATATAGAATTAAACCTTTCCTAACACCAATAGCCAGAACTACGATTGCACACTCCCATTTAATTTCAACTCTTCTGTATGCCTCACCAATATACACTAATCTAAAGAAAAATAATCTCATCAAACTACCTAATTCCTATAATAACATCGCTAGATTTGCCACTGGCAATCTTTTTAGAACTCACCACTGTCTGAATCTAATGCAGCTAGGCTGGCTTGAATTTCAAAACCAGTTGAAACTCTCCCAACTCACCATTACCCACAAGATATTTTATAAACTTAACAGCACCCCTATACTCTCCAATCTCATAATCCCCTACAAAAATCTAAATTCTCTTCGCTCTTCCAGTAAACTTCTTGCTAGCATAAGCAAGTCTTACAACATGGCTGGAGTTTCTCTGTTTCCAACTCTGTGGGAAAAAACTGGAACCTACTGCCTAATGAACTAACTTTAATTTCTTCACTGCGTCTCTTTAAACAAAACCTCAAAAGACACCTCAAAACACACTGGTTATGCCCCTGCAGTAACCCTGATTAACCTTCTCCTTCACTACAGATATTTCTCCTCTTGAACCTCTACTTATTTCACATTCATTGAATTAGGACTGTAACTGCTTAACAGAATTCAACATACTGATGTAATCTATCCTGCTTGATGCTCTGAAAGTCTCTATCGTGTTTGATGTACTGATAGTCTACATGTATCTCAATGCATATTGAATTATACTGTACATATTGTCACCTTTACTATTGTAAATACCTACTTTGCTTTATTAATACTCCTGTATTTTTTAGTATTCTTATTACTTCCTGTATTTTTAATAATCTTCTATTGAAATCCTTTCATTTACTATGTATTAATATTGATTTTTAATTTTTAATTTTAAAATTTAAATTTTTATTTGTTGCCACTGGAGCTTTTCTCCCCGGGCCTCTACTGAAAATGGAAATATATCCAGTTAAACTCGCCCAGTTAACAAATGTAAAATAAAAATAAAATAAAATAAAAATAAGTCTCTTTTTTTCTAGTCTTACTTGACCACATAGTTAGTACAAGTTCAGGGTATGTGAGGGCTTTTGCCCTCTGTAGTTAACACTCATTTTGAACTTTGCAGGGAGAATGTCTCATTACCTTTAATAAAAAGAACTATTCTCTAACTGAAACTTGAAACATAGCATATCAAAGCTTTTAAATGCATTTTGTTCCTTCACCACCTCCCATCTTAGCTGCCTACTTCTCAGTCCAAACCTACATGATAAATGGCACTCACTTCCAAGGTGCCAGCATCCCTACACAGTCCATACACTTATCAATGCTGATTCTGTCAGTGACCATTTACTTTTTGTCCACCATCAAAATTAGAAAATCTTAATGCCAGCTTCTTGCCACAAAGGAATAAAGGACTAACAGCAATTATGAATACCTACATTCAGTTAATAACCCATACTCTAGACGACCTGACAAAGGAAAGTAGATGTTAAAGGCTATCCCTGACTTGTTCATCCCCTGGAAAAGAAGCTGCATAACCCACTAAATGCCTGGCTTCTAGGAGAGGCAAGTGACATAGCATATGGCTTGTAGTAGTCATCAAGATGTACTTTGTTCACAGCCATATAACAGGGTGAAGGCATAGGAGAGTAAGTTCACGTCCCTACTGTAGCACTGGGGATATTCCACTGTCACCAGGTTGCCAGGATTAGGAGTTAGGCTAATAGAAGACACCTACTTTCTTTGCAGAACAACTCTTAGCATCTGCATGCTTTAGATCTTAAAAGCAGGCAGCCCAGTATGAGTGGGGATGAAGTCAAACCCTCAGGCAATTCAAATGAGGATGGGCATGATACAGGAGCAGATGAAAGTGTCAGGAGGAGGAGAACAAGGACCAAGTTCCTTCATGGATGCCTGAAAGAAGGCCCACATCTGTCATCTTATAATAATTTAGAGACCTGTAGAAAGAGGACTTGATAGCTGGCAGGCACAAGAGTGAGAAAGACCTAGAAAAAAGTAAACAAATCATTCATTGCTTCTCTGGGCCACAGCAATGATACTAGTAGTTTTCAGTCCTCCTACTGACAGCTCCTAAAGCAAAGAAAACAATCTTTGCATTTCCCTGACCTCTAAATAAATCTCCAGCATCAGATTTTCCACCCTGGTCAGTGACTTTGGAGGTGTCAAGTGCAAGGATATCTCCTTGTCCAATACTGGACATTGAGGGGTGACATGATGCCAGCGCTGGTTCTGGAAATAAACAAAATCATGTTTTTATTTGATTTCGATTTTACCTATATAAAAGTAAATAGTCAGTCATTGTTTGTAATACCCACACCCAGCTATCATTTTAAGGATTAACTTGTGCATGCCATACAAACCGAAAGGATCTTCTCCTTTCCTGGATCACAAACATATCTTAACTTACTGGTAGTTTATCACAAATTGAAGTAAATGCTCATAACACAAGTCTGATTTCTGAGGTCATTACAGTTCTATTGAGAATCAGTAACTAGCTAAAACCTCACTGCTTTATAATACTTTGGGGCACTCAGTCCTACTTCGTGAATAAGATGGCACTGCACAATTCAATCAGGAAAGGCAATTTCACTGCAAAGGTAGACAAAGCATTCTTTTCATTGGGACAATGCTATAGCAGTGTCACTGTTTATGAAAAAGAACTCCAGTCAATGATGATTACTCTAAAACCTAAACCCAAAATTAGTGGCAGCTCTTAAATCTTGGAGTCAGTATTTAATTTGGTAAATGCTCATAATATTATTCATTTTCACTGGTTTGCTGTGTAAATACCAATACAGTCCAATGTCTTCAGACCAGCTCATGAGTGTGAAAACTATCAGTTAGTCATTTTAAGCTAAAATTATTATTTTTTTTGTATCCCAAAGGGGGTGTTTGTGTTGCCTACATAAAGTCACATCTGGAACAGAATGTAAGTACATTTGCTACTACTGCTCACTTGGGGGGTAACATAAATGAAAAGGCAATTTGGGCCAAAAGTATTCAACTTCACAGTTGTAAGTATGAACCTACAATTAGTCTGACATATCCAGTCTCAGAATTCCAGCAGTTTTCAGTATTTTAACCCCTCAGCCCCAAAAACACATGAGAAAACTGACAACTACCATTTTTTGCAGATGTTTGCTGAAATTTTTTTAGGTCAAAAAGAGGTTTGCATTTGCTGCACAAATGTTCTGAACTAGAAATTAACTATGGAAGCAGTTTTTGTCATTTTATCCCATTGGATCAAAACTTTTATAATACAGAAAAAAAATTAAGACTCAGAATTTTGAACATTTTTCAAAATATTCATCTGAGACTTGCTACTTAGCTACTTTCAGTCAATATCTTAAATATGAGAATTGTGTTTCTTTCAGATCCATTCCAAGATAATTACTTTACAACATCAGAAGCAATGTCTACTCTTACTGAAATAAAAACACATTTAGGTCAATAAGAAACTTAACTACCATTGTTCACAAAGTAATATCATAAACATAATATTTTGAAAATAGGAGCACAGGGCCATGCATTTAATCGTAAGAAATACAAGCTGGTAAATTAGGCAAGTTTCGGTATTTTAATGCCATACTCAGAATGTAAACATTAATTCAGCTCTTCTCAGGAAAGAAATAGCCATCATTTGTCAGCCCAAAACTAAGCTTTATCTTTTAATCTATTTGTCCGTGCGCTGTACTAGAAGGCATTTCATAACAACAGTGTTGTACTGTTACATTCAGTATTGCAGATACAAAGAATTCTGCGTCAGTAAACTAGCATTTCTTGTAATATTTCCTTTCTCAAGTTTAAAAAGATTTTCTGTATAGCACAGTATTAGTTTTTCTTATACGTTTCCATTCTTTTCAGTGGTTAACATATTCTAAAACCATTTCCATTATCGTCTTAGTCTAGTAAGGATCACATGCCATTTAACACCAAAGTTAATTAGAGGAAATAATGGTATGAAAATTCAGCCCAATTCCAGCCAAAAGAAATGGTCCACAATTTTGACTGACACCTCATATAGCTCAAGCTCATTAAGGTAAGCTGCCAAGAACACCAGATTGTCAACAAGCCATCAACTTGGCACACTGCATCTTGATAGAGACAACATAATCTCTCTTTCTGTGTGAATATATATATATATATATATATATATATATATATATATATATATATATATATGGATCTAGGACTATTGAACGAAAGATCAATAGTCCGAATCCACAATCACCGAACACACTTTAACGAAAGCGCTTTCACCAAAAAAGCACTTTCGTTAAAGTGTATTTAAAAACAAAACAATAAAACATTACTTTTATGTTTTTGCAGGCGGGCAAGCCTCCCTGCACCCCACCCCCCTACTTAAATATTCTCACTCCGAGGTTGCACTACAGTGGGGAAAAGGGAATTTTCCCTTATCCCCATTGTAGTGCATTCTCCGCAACAGGCATACTTACGCAAAAGTGCCCTTCGGTGAAAAGCACTTTCGCACAAGTATGCCTGGCCGAATCTGTTTCAGTTATGCTGCTGTTCGGTGATCCGTACAGATCCCATGTCTATATATATATATATATATATATATATATATATATATATATATATATATATACACACACACACATACACACACACACACACCCACACACACACACACACACACACACATATACACTCATGTTTTACATGCATATATGTGTAATATATAAATTTTACATCCATTTTATTTACATTTATAAATATATGTGTGTGTGTGTGTGCATGTATATCTCTCTCTCTCTCTCTATATATATATATATATATATATATATATATATATATATATATCTATAGCGGTGTAGTGATGCAGTGGCTAGCATTGTCACCTCACATTCCAAAGACATGCATCTGCAGCATTTTTCCCCAGGCCTCAGCTGAAAATGGGTTCTGTCTCAGTTGGACTTTCCTGGTAAACAAATGTTCAGTAAATAAATAAAATAAAATAAATGTATATAATATGTCCAAAATAACTTCTGTTTTGATGCAGGATTGTTTGCATAGACTTAGTTGAGAAAGTGTAAGTGATTTGAACAACTAAAGAAAAACAAGATATAACACATCGATATAGGAAAGGGTTAAAATAAAAATAATAATCAGTAGGTTTTAAAAAATAGCTATACGATATTCATTTACTGTTCAAAGGGGTACCGAGTGCAAATATGATGAACACATCTATTATATGTGCAGAAGGAAACTACAAAAGTGTACTAATAATTTTCAGAGTGGGGCCTACTACAAATACTCGCATGCCATTTGCTAACAACACTCTTCCTCACTACCACTCACTCTTTTTGGCAAGTGTACTAACTTCCATTAACTCAATCTCCCTTAACTGTCTAGCCCTAGCAAAACCCTGATCCTAACCCTAAAAATTGCCACCCAGACTCCAACCCTTAAGTCTCAGATTAATCCATAAACCGAAAATCCCCTTCTCCTCCCTAAACCTAAAGTGTTGATTGCTCCCTTAAACCTACAGTCCCCTCCCCCTCCCTAAACTTAAAGTGACAATCACTTTTTAAGCCTAAAATCCTCTTTCTCTCTTTAATGTCCTGATCACTCCCTAAATCTAAAATCCCTTTCTCAAACCCTAAACTGCTGATCACTCTCTAAACCTAAAATCTCCTTCTCCTTCCTAACCTTAAAGTCCCAATCACTACTCTCTAAACCTAAGTCCCCTTCCTGACATACCTATCCCATGAGCACTTTCTTCTCTAAGCGGTTGTATGAGGCAGCTGTTTGGCTGAACTTATATTCAAGTTTGAGCTTGAGCAGCTGTTCACGTAGGCTACAAGACCCGCAAGTCCCTGGTGTGGGGGAACTAGTCTTCAAGCTTAGAAAATATAAACAAGACTGATTCAAATAGTAAATGAGCTTCAGATGTGTAACAAATCACTTAATACACAAGGATTACAAATTAAATTAACAACACTAATACAGTACAGTGAAGGAAAGAGTCAGAATACCTGAACAAACTGGGTATAACTGAATCAGAAGTCTTTGAAAAATCACACAAAATCTAGTAACCACGAGTCCAAGAAACATCTAAAACACACAATAGTGATAATATGGTACACTGCACTTTGGAATACAATGCACTTTGGAATACAAGCAGACTATCAACATCTAGCCCTATTGCAAAAGCAGTAAGCCACTCTGTCTTAAAACCTACAACTAATAAAGTGTTTTCTGTCTGGGATTTGGCCTCCTACCTTATATATACCTTCTATGAGGTCACACTAGCACCTCAGAAAGGAATGCCACTGTAAAATGCAAATTGTTGACTTTACTTGGGAATCAGCCACTTATGTCAAATACAGCCATGTTTGGGCAAACACAGTTAGCTATCCGTGTTCCAGCCAAACATGGTTCAAGGAAATGCCATGTTCTTTTGCAGGTAAACTAAAAGTGGTACACAGTCAGATGTGTGGAGTACAGTTTTCTGATGATAATCTGCAAAGTCATACCATTTGTACCTGGACATATTTTAAAATATTCTTAAAGACCTTCTTTTCAGTGATATATCTTAATGTATAAAAGGGGAGGCCACGGTGGTGCAGCGATTAGCGTTGCCGCCTCACAGCAAGAGGTTCTCTGGTTCGATTCTCGGCTGGGGTGCCTTCTGTGCGGAGTCTGCATGTCCTCCCTATGGTTGCGTGGGTTTCCTCCGGGTGCTCTGGTTTCCTCCCACATCCAAAAAGACATGCTGTAGGTGGACTGGACACTCTAAATTGGCCCTAGGTGTGAGTGTGTGCGTGCGTGTGCCTTCTGTGGAAGGTTGGGCGCCAGGCTGGCTACTCGACACTGTAAAACTCCACTGCCAATCATGAGCGGACAGATGATCAACTGTGGCGACCCCTAACCAGAAAAAGCCGAAAGAAGAATTAGACGAAGAAGATCTTAATGTATAAAAGCTTATTCCAAAGTTTGTCAATAAATGCTGGAGAACATGCATCTCCATACATATTCTTTGATTTTGTAATGTGAGCTAACAATCTAGCAGATGCACTAAATACTCTTTCTTTTTTTTTTTTTTTTTTATTGTGCCAAACTAGAATATTAGCCAAGGCAGGGCACCTGGGAACAGACGAGAGTTTATGAGCAAATATCTGCTGTATTAGATACAGTTATTAGGAAATTCTAGCTGGTTGAAACTACAGAAGGCCATGCTGTGATGTATTCTAGAGTGATAACCTGCAGCAGATTTAGCTAATTTACGGTAAACCCGCTCAAGAGTATGGAATGGAAATTTTAGGTTGGTTAGAACATGAACAGACTTAAAACTGACAAGATTAAGCACATATTAATTAGCAGCAGATACTTCAGCACCATGTGGGATAAAAGATTAGGCTCAGAAGACACTACTCCACTTTTGATTTGTTTGGGGTGTACCATAATGCATATGGTTGTTGAATCTTTATTGACTGTTATTGACAACACTAAGCAGTTTTTGTTGTGTGATTATTTCCTCTATCGGTTGTCTTGTCAAAATGAAGACATTCTTTTAATGAGATGGGGGCAAACGAATTGTCTTCTAGTTGGACTGAGATGTTATAGTGGCAAGGATTTTAGCACCTGCTTATATTTGGTCTTATGAGCATTAAAGGTGATGTCTTCTAGTTTTAAGTCACAGCTGCAGTATATTGAAGCGAAATTACACATTGGCACTAACTAGAAAAATTGTGTTATGTATCTGTAGGACTGCTGAAAAGTCTCTAGTTATATTTAAACTGCGCATCTGTAGCTGTCTATCGATGTACTATCTATCTAGATAAATCAAAGCACATATTTAGTACAAACAAAAGCAAACAAACCAAGCTGGATCTGTTCCTTCATTGAACAATGAGAAAAATGGCAGAATAAACATTTTTCACAACTGTAAGACACACAACATCAGGTCTCATACTTGTAATAGGCAGCCTGCTTATGTACATATGTATGTATAGATGGGGTCACCATTTTAAATATATGGCTGTGGCATCAAGGTAGAAGGAGGTACTACCCAGTTCTTGTTTAGCTTCTTGTTTAGTTTCCACACCAAGTCATTTTGTTTCGTCATATTGTCTGCCATATTATCAGTCCCTTTCTCCCAAAGCAATTTTCACATCACCTTAGAGCATAGATGTATAACTGTTGCCAGTGTTCCCTTTCTAATGTCTCCTCTTCATATCAATTGCTTTCCCTTAATTTTAAGGATCTTTCTTTTCTAATTGCTGCTGTATTTTTCTATATCCATTTTCTTATAGTGGTCTTCCTACGTGGACTAAATCACTAAACCTGCCATCAGCTATTACAGTTTGCAGTACGGTGCTACTCTGTATACATGCTTTAAATTATTACAAGAGTTACACTTTTAATAAACAAGAAAAGAAAATTGAAGCAGTTTTGAACAGACAATGGTATACAATTATTGGCTGACAATTTTCAGCTAAATTCAATGCTTCGCTTGAAAAGTGGTGATCTCAATACAGATCTTGATGAGGTAATTGCTGCAATCAGATCATGTGGAAAGATATTGTATATTAGGAAAATATTCTGAAACGTACTTCTTTTGGAGATATGGGGCAACATTTGACTTTTTAAAGCCGATAAGGTGAACGAGTCGATAAGCCAGTTCTTTTGCCTTTTCCCGGTCTGCTTCTCCATCACCAAGAATAGATGGGCTTGGACTGGTGATATCATCATCAGAGCTGTCTGTATCTATTTTGATTTCACGTGGCCTTAAACAAATAGTTCTGAAATATAGAATCATATAAATCACATATTAACACAAGCAGTAACTAGCTGCGACTTTATACACATATACCCAACACACAAGCATACACATATACACACACATATTGCTAATAATTAATTCTGAAATTGCACACAAATTTAAATTTTGGATTCTTGACCAATATACACATATATTAACACCTGGCTGGGGGTCTTATCTGGAGACTCAAATACTACCACAGCCAACTATGCCCAATCTACCTGTTTAGACATTCCAAGTGGCAGATGATTGATCCTGTACAGATGCATTCTTGAAACAGAGATCCTACTTTACCTGGAAAGGTGAACTGGCACAACTCCCAATGAAATATAAAAATATAGGGAGCTGCTAGCAATATCTAAGCATTTAAATGGAATGTCTGTAAAGTGCATGTGACTGGTAGGACACAACCTACAAAAGAGCATGTAAGGCATTTTAAACTGCACTTGCTTTGTTAATGTCCTCTTGCAGATGAAACATGGAGTGATGGCAGTACAGGATAACTGTGTCCATAGCAGGTTACTAGGTAGGGCCCTTAGATGCCTAGCCAGATGAAGACCATCTCTGGCAAAGCATCGAGATCTGTTGACCTCATCATCCCAGGCTGACAGGTACTGGATTCCCTTACAATGACACCAGAAACCTAGCCAATTGTTGAAGTCAATCATTTTATGTTTGTATTTTGGTATCATCCTTGGCAAAGGTAAAATGACGCTCAAGGCTAGGGACATACCTGCCTGAGACACATAATCAGAGAGCTCAGTCACATCTTCATATAGTCCAGTGATGTATGTCTTGAGTTGTTCACATCAACATGGACTATGATGGAGTCATAACAGTACCTGTTGTTAAGAGACTTGAGTGCATGTGTGATGTAGTGAATCCTGGAACCTGGCAGACAGCTGACAAGTGACCTTTTCCTTATCCAACCTGATAGGAGGGACATGTGTCTGTCTCACAATGGAGTCACCTATGACTAAGGTGTTTGGTTTTGTGTTATGCCTTAGGGGCTTGTCTGATGAGACACAGATGTTATGTGTACTATGTTCTGCAGTGGATGCATTATGTGAAGCTTGCTTGTGTTTAGGAGGTCTCTAGTGTTTAGGTAAGCTTCTGGTAAGGACTTCCGCATATGCAGGTTTATCTGCTGTTGGTTTAGTTGGTGCAAGAGGTGAGGCATGCATGCTGACAGCCTGCTAAGTGTTAGATGTACTGACTGGTGAGTGAGAGAGCCTGGATTCTAGGTTCTTAATATAGATGCATCTCTCACATACTGAATTTGCGTGAAGTAGAAGGAGTGAGTTGTCAGTATACATGAGGCAATTGCTACATTGCCTCAGGATGCCCATGTCAACCAGGTTGACTGGAGAAACTGTGGGAAATTGTCCATCCATAATGATAGGTAAGTTAATATGGTCAGAAACAGGGGAGAGGACAGGAAGGACCAGGTAAAGTAGAGGACAGGAAAAGTGGTCAAAAAATACGAAGACGTAGTGGGTAAGATCTGTGTTAGCACCTCAGGAGCTTCTCTAAATGTAACACCTGTCAATGAGGCACAATCATGAGAACTCACCAATGGAGCACCAGCAGAGTACTAAGGGAAAATTTGCAGGCAAAAATGTTTGCTTCTATAACTGCCAACGGTATCGCTCGCTGCGCAGTGTGGGATGTGCAAACAAGCGCAAGCCCATGCAAATTAAACTGATTTAAACAAATTACCCAATAAAAAGCTCACAGTTGAACCCTGTTCCAGCAGCCTTCAATCAGATGAGTTCTAGCTGCACACTCCTGCTACAAGGGTGCAAGGGACACCTCTCCAACAACAGATAGCCTGGTTTAGTGCTCAAGTTATCCAAATGGGACTAGATTCAGCAGGTCTGAATCTTGCCTATGCTACAGCAAAGTGCAACAATTCAGTAAAAACAGCTCAAATAAGCAGTGATATAGTCAAAATGCAGTTCAAAAGTGCACAATATAGTGAAAAATTCTACTTAAGTTTTGCAGAAATCAGCAGATGCCTTAGACTGTTCAGATAAATACAGCAGAGCTGTAGCTGGTCACCAAACTATGTGGAGCTTTGTTAATGCAACCACAGACCCGTGCAAAAGCAGCGTTTAAGTAGCAAATGTGAGTAAATGGATTTAAACAAATTATCCAGTAAAAAGCTTAAAGCTGAGCCCTGTGTTTATATAAATACACTGAAACAAAGCATTAGTACCCATTCCATGATTACAAAATACTGAACCAAAGCTAGAATTACTAATTCTTGGCTTAGCAAAGAATCTGAATCAGTGTGAACTGTTTCCAGTGTAGGTTAGTTGTTTCTGCCTGTTTGCCTGAAAAATAAAACTTTTCTGATATCCTGCTTCTAGACTTTGGTGGAAGAAAGTGGAAAAGTAGCACTGTTTGTAAGAAGGCATGACTGGATTGCTAAAAGAAGGAGTAAGAAGTGAGTGATAAACCAGCAAGGTGAGGGCTAGTAGCTAGAAGCAAGGAGGCAATGGATACTGGGAAGATGGAAATCTGAGTAACAAAATGACTGTGGAGATACATAAACATGGAGAAGAGGAAGACAGTGAGACACAAAGGAGGTGCATCAGCCATGTTGATAATAAAGTTGATGGGGTGATAGGGAATGTAGCATGGAGAGGTCTACATACCATGAAGGATCAAATCAGAAATGTGTGAGAGATGATGGCGTTAAACTATGGAAAAGAAAGAAATTATGCAACTATTTTTGATCTTATTATTATTTACTTTTTAAAATAAAATAAATGAAATGCATGTTTTTTAAACCCTACTTATTGCAAGATGCCTCATGAAGGCAGCAATAAATGCCTGTAATTGGACATTGAATGTTACTATGTTTAATAAAGTAGTCTGACCAGGATTCATTGTATGGTTCCATATATCTGTTAATTATTAGCTTACACAGGAGGGTGCATATTCAGATATGCACACTAGCACTACATGTGCTACACATCTCTAAAATAAGTAATCGGTGTAGTGTGGGACAGCCATTTTGTTATGATGGCAGCTTATTCACAATAAGCTCAGACTGATTCTAGTCTTTATGTCCATATTATGCTAGTATTCATATGATAACTAAATAGCTTCTTTAACTGTAAATTATTTTAATAACATCATCCACGAACTGTAACTGGGCCTACTTTAGTAACCTGAACACCAATTGCTCAAGTTCTAATAACTTGCTACTGATTACTCACAGCATATATTTGCAAACGACAGCAACCCAGAAAGTGGGGTTTCTGGGGAGGTCAAACTTCCTTGTATCCCCCTCCAAAGTAGGGATTCCCTCACCACAGTCTCTAAATGTCCAGCCTCTGAGGTTGTGTCATTTCTGAAAGAAGTATATTTTAGAGATTAGACTCTCTTGTACTCATGTAAACAGATGAGCATTCAGCTGCAGTCAACTACTGTGCAGGCAAATATAATGTAACCAATCAGAAACAACCACAGTAACTTGTATGAATATTAATTTCCAAGTGAAGAGTATGGTAGTTCTTAACATGGCTATATGGCATTATCGTGGTAAAAACTACATTTCTAGGTGAATTATCTGTTAATACATAACATGTCTATTGCACATGTAAAATATTATTTGTAAAATACTACAAATTGTCATATGACTACATTATTTGTGATTGTCTTGGGTCACAATTAACTCCAAATGACACATCCTATGCTCATAGAACACAGAGATGCAATCTGCACTGGTGTATTGCTTTACAGATGGCCAGGCATCCTATTGCAGAATGACTCACCAGAACCTACAGAAAGATAATTCTGCCACTAAGTTTGTCTTGGCTGAAAGTATTTGGTACAGGCTGCTAATATGTTAGTTGGAAAGTCTAGGAAGTAGACTTATCAAGAAGTATAAATTAATATGTATAACCATTATTAAAATGTTAAGAATCACTGATGGCTGTTTTGTTCTATGTTCTGCCACAGAATCTGCAGTTGAAAAGAACAGTTCTGTATTTTTTGCCAGTTTGACCTTTTCTGCATAGCCAATCATTATGTCATATAGCTTTTTTTAATAATGTTTCATCATTTCTTTAGGGCAGCCATAACTCCAGCAGACTTATTTATTTTCACAAAAAGCCAGCCTTGTCTGTGTGGAGTCTACATACACTGTGCAGTTACTGATCCCGGCTCTTCTCATGCCAATGTGGAGTTTTAATATTTTTGTGATTCCACATACAAGAAAGTATCTGTTTCAAGCATGATTTTAATACTTCTTCAGTCTCTTCCTCTCTTTACAGGCTTAGCTTTTAAGGCAATCTCTTCAAATGCTTGGATAGTATCTCTGAGACAACACCGAGCTTGTGTCAGGGACTTGAAATGGTTCAAGAGGTGAATCCACCCTTACAGTAGAGTTCTACTACTGGACAACTCAGTCTTTGTACCTTGAGTACTGGTCAGTAATGCATACTGTCGTTTACAATGCAATAATCATTCTTATGGGGGCTATGGATCTGTCATCCTGCTAGGCAAATGGTTGTAGTCATCAGTCCTTTAAGGAGTGGGTTCTCCTTTTCCATATGTCTTTGGGAATGGCTATAGTTATCCTTCCATCTTTACATGTAACGCCTGTCATCCATCACTTTTGCCATAGGTTAGAATTATATGGCTCACCACCACCATTCAGACAATTTATACTGGATGTTACAGCTCTTAGCTGGTTGACACCTTGGATCTGGTCTGCATGCAGTTTCTATTAGCTGATATTCCGGTTTTCACTTTTTGTTTCTGTAATCACATGTAGGTACATACTTCTACGTAAGAAAAACATCCTAATTTCAAGTTCCTGTTCCTTAAAACCACTTAGCACCAATGCTAGCAATGAATAAGTGGTTGGTGTGCAGCATTTCTACAAATAAGTAGAAAATCGTCACTCTAAATCTGCAGGAGTTTAGGTTTCAGGTTTATAGCTCTGGCTGTGTACATAAATGTCAGAATAAACCTTTCTGCTAATTCATTTGTAGGAGAATGATGCAGGAGCAAATCATAAATGCTTTACGGCTTATAAAAGTTTTTAAATTATCTAAAGAAAGTACCTTTATTTTTCGTGCTGGATTCTAAAGATTATACATAAGACCAAATTTGAATAAATAAAATACAGGTATAATAATGATAATAATAATAATATTAATACTACAACTACTAATAATAATACAGACCAAATTTGTTATTCCCAATAGCGTAAGAGTGACAAATATTGTTTTTGTAAGTTTGCTTTTCCTTATGAGGGAACAGAATCCCTACTGCTGCTCTTACAGTTTATCACCTTTGAAGTCACTGTAGGTCAGGGAGGTGGCAAATAATAGGACTACAAATATTGATGAAACATATCAAAATAGTTTTGACTCTTCTCCAACAGACTATAGTTAGCAGATTCAAGTAAACTCATTTAAAGACTTGGGCATCTTGGCTGATGATAACTTGGTTTCAATTATCAAATCAACAATATTCTGAAGGACTGTAATAAGATGATTGATTGTATAAATAAATAAATAAAACCAAATAAGGCAGATGACATTAAAATGTCCAAATCACCTTAATATGACCAGAATTGGAGTACAGGAATAAATTAATAATTATATTAATATAATTATTATAATATATATTAATATTAATAATAAATTAATATTGGAAAGTATATAAAACAAATTTACTAAGGCAATATGTGGAATGGAGAAATTAGCTCATGAGGAGATTCCTTATAAACCAGGAGTGTTTTCAGTGAATTAAAAACAGCTCTGTGGATACGTCAGTGTTAGCTTTCAAAGCTATACACTTTCATATGGGAATGTTTAGCACTAAAAGGAGAGAAAGCATTCAGTGAGTGAGATTACAAAGAATATTTAGGAAAAATGAAAGGAACCTAAACTGACTATATGAAAGATCATTTAAAAACAAAACAAACAAAAAAAAAAAAAACAAAATAGATGATTTCTGTGGGTCAGGAAATTATAAGGGTTAGACAGGCTGAAATGGCACAGAACCCTTGTCTGAAGACCATAGTATGTTCTGTTGTACTGTACAATATCAGGAGCTCAGACATTCAGCTGCAATCAAGTGAGAATCATAGAAATTTTTATGAAACCACAAATTATACTGCCTCTAAAGATAAATAATGCAATAAAATATCACATCAAATGTTTAAAAACTGCCTGCATGTGTCCACTTTCCAACAAGTGAAACAGAAATTCCACAAAACAGGGGCATGACAAAGAGAGGATTACCTTCCCACGTTGTCCAGTCACATCCTGGGAATTACTATCAGTCTGCTCCATGTGTGAGCAAAGCAGAAGGGTGAGATAATAAAGTATGAAAGACTTTGAACCCACACAGGTCCCATATTGAGTAGGGCTTGGAATATTAAAACTAATACTATGAAGGCAGTCCTTCACTGTCACCAACAACCAGTGCATCACCACCAGCAGTAAAAGGATGCACTTTCCCTGAGAAGCACATGTCAACAATACAGCCAAAGGATTCTGGATACACTAGAAATATTTGAGCTTACTGCCAAAGGAAAAGAAAATAAAAGACACTGCATTTGGCCAGCTGAGAAGACAGAAGTACATAAATGACTGGCCCCATCATTTCTTGCAGTTATTTTTTAATATATGTTTAACTTTCTCTTGTCCCACATGTTTTATTGTTTGTTATACAATGCATACATTTCATTCGTTCACTCATTTTCAGATTACCTGTTTGATCCAAGTTAGTTTCATAGAGAAGATGGAGCCTATCCAGACACTAGTTGTGGACATACACAGACACACACACATACACCCCATTCTCTTCTGAGGCAATTCAGTTCTGGGTAGTTATGTACGTACGTCCCTTTTATGCCCTATGTTCTGTGCAGGGAGCATAAATGTGACATACGGCGCATACAAGATCATTAGGCTTTTCTATACTGGCCAAACGTCAAGCTGCCCTAGGTGGAAAATACCTTCTGTTTAGGATACAACAACAGTGAAGAGAAGGACCTCTACTGCTATGGTAAGATTTTAATAAGTGCACTTTTTCTCTCAAATGTACTGAATCTGTATAAAGGTTACTCTTAGTAAGGGAAGGTGTGAATAATGGTCTGTAATTATGTCATGTCATGTCATATCTCCACAAAGGAGTATCAGACTTGTCTAATTTATTCCTCATATTTCTGCACTTGATATAGTCTCCTGACATAACTGGATTTTTCTATACATCTTAGATATCTAATTAAAGGTTCAAACATACACTAAAAGTATTACATTATCTACTTTTAACTGGATAGCTAGTAATATAGCAAGCATGCATCACATTGGACACATTTATGTTCTTTTATTCTTTGCTGGATCAACTGTACCCTTTAGCATACTTTATAACTAAGATATTTGGGGACACATATGGTTCTTCAGCTGTTGACTGTAGCTATTATAAATGTAAAGCAGTAAGCTACAACACTTTGCAACTGCGGAAGTATTTCTGTGTATATTGACTGAACTCATCACTAATCATAGTTTTTTTTTTTTTTTTTTTATTAAACATCAATATAAACCATTTTCTGTTATTCTATTTCTTATTCTAGAGGCTACACCCACAACAGCTGTCAAAACAGTTATTAAAAGAATGTTAAAATGTGGCTATTCTTATATCTTTGGTCGTTGACCTCTGACTGTGTTTGATGCTGGGAAGTCTACCCTTTTTTCTGGGTAAAATGTTGCTATCTTAGAAGCTAATTTTGCAAGACATTGCTTACATAGTGCATCCTTCTTCACATCTGCGTTTCATGCCAAGAGTCACTGGACTGCATGAGAGTTGTACATTTCTTTGTATGAAATGCTTAGAACTGTTGTCCAAGTTACCTTGGTATGTTGTTGGTACAGCAACGGCAATGAAGATTGTAAGTGATGTTTTACTTTCAAAGTTTTTAAAAGAACACCTGGAAAGTGAATTCAATCTGTCTTTTAAACAGTTCAAAGCATGGAAGCAACACTCCTTTTCCTGAAATATTTCCTTCTATCAATTTCTTTGGACCAGAGGAAAGATTATCATCTAAAACAGAACTCCATCAACCTTAAGTACTGTGTGAGACTGTAGACTACTGAGTCTTGGAAATGGATGCAGAGAAACATAACTAATTCGGTTAGGTTTTCCTGTATCTCTCAAATGATGCTGCATTTGACTTACTTCCTAATACACATTTTATATGTTTAAGCCACTTAGCAATGATATAGCTTGTTTTGTTATATAAACATTCTTTACTCATATGTTTCAAACTAAGAGTATTATTTTATAGATGCTACATAGGAAAAATAAGCCAGTATAAATACTTATTTAATAATGCATTGACAGCATTGAAAATTGATTCATCCCTTGCTTCTTGTGGTGACTGGAAATGAGACAGTCACCTTGGAGACAATGCAGTTAAACACCTTAACCATAGTCAACACTGGGAATTGCTTGGCTCATCACAAGTTTATATATCATCAAGACACATACCTCTTCAAGACTGAACCCCGTTCCTGTTTGTAAGTAAGATCTCAGTGACCATTACAATAAGTAAGATGGATGTTGGGCAAAGTAGCCCACACTGTGGGGTTAGGAAGATGTAGCCCCTTTAAAAATACTTAGTTGTAATAAAATAAAGAAGCATTATAACTTTGTCATCAGCAGTAGCAGTCAGAACATTCAGAGATTATTTGCTGTCTGTAAAAGAATAAAAATAGCAGTCATTCTTCTTTCAGGTAAGTAGAAGGGTCTCAAGAGCACTGCTTGCCAGAGGTATACACAGTTACCAGCTGTGAGGCTTGCTTTAACCATCTGTAAAAGCTATGTTGGAGTGCAGGGCTTAAGCTGGATCAGCTATATGGTGCTAATATGTATGAAATAACTTTAGGGTTGACACAATTTATGGTGGCAGCAATGATCGGATATATAAAAACTAAAAATATTGCTCATGTCTTAAGCTATTTTCTTGGTTGACATATGCAGGACTGGTAAAGGTTTAGCCACTCTTTAAAGCAGTACATAACAGTATGGTCTACATCCATTCAGTCTGATAGAAACAGAGTTATTTACTTACAATAACTTGGCATCTGTGGTATCCTATATGTCTTTATTCATCATCACAGGGTCTTGGATCTGAGCCGGAAATATACAACAGATGAATCCAGGGCTCTGGCTCCTCCTTCTCCCATAATGCCCTGCTGCTCTCTAATCCCCAGATTGAGTTTGCTACCATAGCCCTCGGCTATTCCTATCAAGGTAGAGAGAAACCTACTCCAACTTCCTCCACCAGAAAACCAGGAGGAGGATGGCGGGTGGGAAATATGATGAATGAAGACATAGGATAACACATATGTCAAGTTATGGTAAGTACATAATTCTTTATCTGATGTTATCCATGTTTTCATTATTCACCACAGGGTCAAAGTCCCCAGCTACCAAACATCCTGGGAGGCCTCAAGGAAGGACATGTCAGAGCATGGTGGAGCCAAAAGAAACCCTACTCCCAGAAACTAAATCCTGTCTGAAATGGGATATAAAGGTGTGAGGATTAGACCAAGTGGCAGCAGCACAGATTTCTCAATAGAAAGCCTTGTTACAAAGGCTAAAGCAGTGGCCACAGATCTAGTAGAATGAGCCCTAACATGGCCCAAAATCTCCACATGATTCAAATTGTACACCATAAAGGTGCAGCTAGAAATCCATTTGGAAATAGTGACCTTGGAAACTTGAAGGCCATGCCTGTTCTCAGAGAAGGCCATGAAAATCTGTTCTGACATACGAAAATCCTTAGTTCTATGCAAGTAGAACCAAAGCTGTCTGTGAACATCCAAGATATGAAGGATATATTGCCCTCTGTTGGAGTAGTTGGGGAAAAACACTAGAAGCTGAATGCATTGAATAAGGGTAGACCTGGAAGCAAGCTTGGGTAAGAAGGAGGGATTCATTCTCAGAGAGACCATGTCCTTGTGAAAGGTCATATAAGGGGGAGTAATGGAGAGAGCTTGCAATTCTGAAACTCTCCTAGCTGAAGTAATAGCGACCAGAAAGGCCGTCTTCCAAGACAGAAACTTGAGATTACAGGAATTGGCAGGCTCAAAATGTCTCCTAGTCAGAGACTGCAGAACCAATGTGAGGTCTCAAGGAAGCGAAGGGCCCTTAATCGGCAGACGAAGCAGAAAGACCCCTTTCATAAATGCTTTACAAAGCCTAGATGAAAAGGTGGGTTTGGAGCTCTCATGAAAATTAAAAATCACCAACTGATGCTTAATAGTGGAAAAACTTGCTCCCTTTTGGAAAAGGGAGGACAAGAACAACAGTACATCTGAAACCAAAGCGGAAAAGGGATCCAGATTCCTGCTCATGGCCCAGATCAAAAACCTTTTCCACTTACTGCTGTACACTTTCCTGGTAGAAAGTTTTTGGGAGGCCAATATAATACATTTAACGGGAGATGCAAGCCTGGACTGTAATTATCACTTGAACTGGAGAAACCATGCAGTTAGGCAAAGGGTCCGAAGGTTTGGGAGAGGAACCTCCAATGAGTGGGAAATCAGATCCTGATAGGGATCTAGTATCCAAGGCGGATACTTCAGATGAGACCTGATGAAGGAGAATCACAGTTGATGCGGCCAGAAAGGGGCAATGAGGATAAGGGATATCCTCAGGCATTGCACTTTCTGCAGAGCTTCTGGAATTAAGGGAACAGGATGGTATGGATAAATGAGACCCACAAGCCAATTGTGGACAAGAGCATCTCCCTGAAGGGGGATCGGGCAAAATATCTGCTGCATTTGTGGTTGACTGAAGAGGCAAAAAGCTCACAGCATGGCTGACCCCAACGGTCAAAAATCTATTTCACCACTGAAGGATTGAGGGACCACTCATGAGGACTCAAGACAAATCTGCTTAGCCTGTCGGCCAACATGTTGGAATTCCCAGGTATGTGCATTGCAATAAGGAAGCAGCTGGAGGACATAGCCCATTCCACACAATCATGGCCTCTCTACACAATGGGTAAGAGTGTGTTTCTCACTTGTTTGTTGACATACTTGACAACAGACATAGTGTCTGTCTAAATTGCAAGTGTCCCTCGAGGGAGGCAGTCCTGGAAGGGTTGCAACAATACAATAACTGCCCCCATCTCTAGGATGTTTATATGCAACTTGGTCTCTAGTGGGAAACACGTGCCTTGGATGGCTTTCCCCTGAAAATGCCCCCCACCCCAGGAGGGAGGCATCCACGGGCAGAGAGGCCATGGACAGAGGAAGAGAAAAGGACCTGCCTAAGGAGAGTTCCTGCAACTGATGCCACAACTGGAGGTGATATCTGCACACAGGCGTCAGTTTTATGGTCATAGACAGAGGATGAAGAAGAGCCAACCATTGGACCGCTAAGGTCCATTGCAACAACTGCATGTGGTACCTGGCCAGAGGGACAAGGAGAATGGCTGAGGCCATGGAATTGAGATCCCGAAGAACTAAAAGAACTGGGGAGTGAGGCAGGTCCAAAATCTGTGTCACCTGTTCATGAATCATTTGAATTCTGCACAGAGGTAAAGTTGAAGCTCTGACATAGAGTCCAACTGAACTCCTATGGACTCCAACCATTGAGTGGGGGTGAGATTGGATTTTGCCAGGCTGACAGTTATACCCAGCTGGTGGAAAAAGAAAAGAATATATTAAATCACCTGTGTCAGTTGATGCCTCAGAGGTGCTGCGAGGAGCCAGTCATCGAGGTACAGAAAGACCTGGAACCCCTGAAAGAGCAGGTGAGCAGCTACCACTGCCATGCATTTGGTAAACATCCAGGGGGCTGTGATGAGACTGAAGGGTAGGGCTATGAACTGATAATGATTGGCCCCTAACTGGAAGTGAAGATGTATCCTAGAATGCCTGTCTATCTTGATGTGATAGTAGGCATCCTGGAGATTTACTGAGCACATCCAATCATCCCTGCATAATAAGGGCAGAATGAACTAAGCAGTGACTATCCAGAACTTTGACTTCTTGATTGAAAGATTGATCTTTCTGAGATCCAAAATAGGATGCAGGTCCCCCATCTTTTTTGGCACAAGAAAGAAGCGAGAGTAATGCCTGGATCCTTTGTCCTTTTGGAACCTCTTGGATGACTCTTTTTTGAAACAGTTGTTGAAATTCTTTGAAGGCCAACTTCCACAGACTGGTTGGAATGTCAGGGAGATAACTTCTCACTGGAGGGGATTCCAAAAAGGGAAAAAATGTTTAACAGCCACTGATCTGAAGTGATTTTTGTCCAGGCTAGTGGGTGTAGGGAAATATGACCCCCGACTACCTCCATGGCAGATCAGCTGGACAATACTTCAGGAGCGCTGAAAGGGCTGCTCAGAGAAGGGTTCTCTGGAGTATATATATATGTATGTACAACCACCAAGAACAAAATAAAATAAAACAACAAGCTACTGACCCAAACATAGTTTATTATTATACTTCACTTCAGCACCTCGGGGCTCAGCAGCCTACAAGAGGGGTTCTGTGGAGCCCTGATTTTGCAGACCCCCTGCCACAAGGGTGTCATTGTCCAATGAAACCTCTCCCCCTGCCTCTGGAAGAGGATTTGTCCAGAGCATCCTGAAAGGGAGACTGAGCCTTACAGAACCATATCTTTCTGGTTCCTCATTTGGGTCTTCAAAAAAGACCTCTGGGGCCCTGAAAGCTTTCTTCCTACTGCAGACAGAGTCCCTTCCTGCTTGCTGCAGGTCAAGGTATCCTTCATGTAGGGTCCAAAGAGCATGGAACCATGGAAGGGGGTATTCGTAAATGATGCCTTAAAGGGTTCTGCAACCTGTACAAGAGTAGCCAGGCATGAGGCCACAAGGCAATGGCTATGCCAGCAGCTCAAGAGGTAGCCTCCACAGCATTGGAGACCAGCCTCATCAAGGAATTCACCAGAAAAGTCAGAGTGGCAAGCTTGGGAGACACCTGCTTGAGGTTATCTGCCAGCAATAACTATGCAAGGGAGGTGGAGAGCTCTTGAACCAAATCCCTTTGGAGGTGGATAAAATGTTCCAAATAGTTAGTCACCCTCAGTCCAAAGGTAGCTGAGGTGAACACCCGCTTCCCAAAATGGTCTATCACCCGGGGCTTCTTGTTTGGGGGATGGATTGTGGAGGTCTGCTCTTCTAGTGCCTTCTTCATGGTGGTGGCAGCCACGATGGCATTGACTGGCATGTCCTTACTCCAGAATAAATGGTTCACAGGGGGAATAAGGAATTTGTGAGCCCTCTTTCGAACTGGATCCACCATGTCTGGTTTCTTCCAGGCCCTGATGGCAATCAGATCCACTAACTCATCAGCGGGGAGGGGGGACACCCAGGAGGTAGACAGGCCCATCCTGAAGGCCTTCAGAAATACAGACTCCTCCAAAGATGGGGGTTTGTGAGACCATCCGCCCTTTTGTTTTAGGAGCTCAAGGATGTCTCTGAAGGAGACCCATCTCCTTCCTCGAGGTATATATCTTCAGTGAGGGACTCCACAGGGGAGGTCAAGTGCCTCCTCTTGCACTTTCTCTTAAGATGAACCTCCTCCATTGGGGGCTCAGAAGAGACAGGGACTCCCAGAGGGGAGGAAACCCCCGAAGACTCAATTGGGAGGGCTGACTCAGGACAGGATGAGAGGCCTCGCCAGCCAATGTAGAGGGACTGGAAGGGACCCAGAGGTGTGGCAGAGGGAACTCCAGACCTAAAGAAGATCTTCTCTACCACTCAGAAAGCTGAGGGGCTGGAAGTATGCCCATCTCCCATCCACCAGAGGGGAGGAACATGCCCAGAAACCACCCCCGACCCCCAGATGATACCAGTCTGGAGCTATTGAAAGCTGAAGCACTGAGAGGAAGGGATCAATCTGAAAAAATGGTACCAGAGCCCCCACCCCCACAGAGCCAGGATCGACAGTTCTGGCAAGGGGCTCACCCCACTTTGTGGATGGAGGAACAGAATAAGCTAGGGATCCCATCTGGGACAAGAAAGGAGGAATACTCTGCCTTGCTTGAATCACAAACTTCTTGGTCCCTGGAATCCAATCCCAAAGGGGTTGGTTGAGGAGAATGGGAAGCAGGAGAGGAAGAGGCTTCCCTGGCTGGATGGGCAGGAGAAGCCATGATAGCTAACTCTATCTGGGTCTTGAGAAAACTCATCATCATCCTGTTCATGTCTGATGGCAGAAGACTCCTAGATGACACAGGGGAAGAAGAGGAGTGGGTGGACTTGGAAGAATACCTCTCTAACCTACTGCCAAGCTGCAGGGAATGGATCTGATACCTCAGAGCTGACAGTTCCCTCTGCTTTGAGGTGGAAGGGACTGCAGGCTCCTCCAAGACAACAATCGGATCTGACAATCCTGTTGGATCTGAAGGCGTAGTGGTTGAATCTGACTATCAGATCAGATCAGGGGCTGGACCCCTTGGTCAGATCCAAGGGCCTCTGATTCAGAGAGGATCTGGATCTGACTGAAAGCTCCACAGTTCTCAGCTCCAAAGACCTCAGATCTGAGGCAGACCAGGGTGGGATTGGATCTGGGGACTTAGGATCCAACAGCCGCAGTTTCTTGGTGGGAACTGGCAAGGAAGAAGTAGGGGTCTTCCTCTTCAAATCTGAAGAGGAAGCCTTTGATGGGGACACAAAATGACCCCCTTGCACCAGAACCTTCAGGAGTAACTTGTTATGGTGCTCTGCTAAAGCCCTGGGGTTAAACATGGCACAAAGGTCCCACTCAACCTCCAGGTGTGGAGCGCCCAAGCAATAAACACACTCCTTGTGCGTATCTGAATAAGGCATTTTCTGATCACACGAGGACCACTTCTTAAATCCAGCAGACCTATCAGATATTTTATACTCACTAAACTTAACTAAAACTTAACTAAGCCTACATACTAAGCCCTAAAGGCTAACGGAAGAAAAAGGGGAGGTACTACTCTATACAAAATAGCAAATAAAACTACCCACACTAAACAATACAACACTAAAAGAATTTAAGAAAAAGATTGAAAAAACTGCACGCAACTAGCCAGAGCCAGACAAAATGGTCTGTACCATAAGCACAGCAAATGAGATCTGGGGATTAGAGAGCAGCAGGGCATTATGGGAGAGGGAGGAGCCAGAGCCTTGGATCCATTTGTTGCATCTTGCCGGCTTGGATGCAATTTTGGATCCAAGACCCTGGGGTGATGAATGAAGACATGGATAACATCAGATATCTTTTTAAGTATATTGTTACACTTGCTACTGCTTTTGGTATTGTAACACTTCTTACTGCAGTGATTTTGAAGTAATGTCCATGACATAGCTAATTAGGGAGTACAGGATGACAGCACTTGCTTATGTGGACAAGATAAGAGGGGGACAGACAAAAGCCCTGATAGAGATATACCAAGTTATGAATCGCTGGATGACCTTTTTAGCTTGACTTAAAGAGGATGAAGATGAGATGAATGCTGACAAAGAGAGCAATGAAGAGGCAAGAAAACTAAGACAGAAAATAAGAGAACAAAAGAAGTTGAGAGGAGTGGACTGAGAATACACAGAGCAAAGGAAGAAGGAAGATTAAGATACATCTATCTTTGCCAGCCTTAGTTGAGAATTGGGGTTAAACACTCAGCCTAGATTGCTATGGTCAGTAGCAGAGTGACAGTGTTGACAGTGAAGATTTTGCCAGTTTCAAACTGATATCTGAACAAGAGTGTTTCTTGGACCAAATTAAGAGTGACAGATCAGACCAGTAACTGCTTTTGTCACAGACAAGGTATTAGATGGTGCTACCAAAATAAGAAGTAAAACATTCAGAGAAAACAAATGTATAAAACCTGTATTAGCTGCATGCTTTAAGTCAAGACCTGACCCATATACAGTTAAGTTTAGAAGTGTCAGAAAAGGACATGTAACACAAACAGTAATTTTGCATGAACACTATAAATTGGGTCTATATTGAATCAGCGAACACTTAAAAAAGTGAAAGCTGATTCATCGACCCTATGTAAGTGAAAGCTTACAATCCCAAACATCTGGAACAGTGATTTTTTTCCCCAGGGAAAAAATCACTGGGTCGGTTTCAGGATTTTGCCATTTACTCCACTGTGGTGCAATCTCGGAGTTGGTATATTTAAGTAGGGGGGTGTGTAGGGGCAAAGCCCTCCACATTATATACTGTTCTAAGATTTTTTTTTTTTTTTTGGAACAGTGATTTTTTTCCCTGGGAAAAAAAATCTCTGTTCCGAGAGTTCGGGATTGTAAGCTTTTGCTTAAATAAGGTTGCTGAATCAGCATTCACTTTTTTAAGCATTCGCTGATTCAATATAGACCCTATAAATTAATTACACAGGTAGGTGGAAGGCATAAGTGTGAGAACAATTGAAAAAATAACTTCTTCTTCTTCTTCTTCTTCTCCTTTTGGCTTTTCCTGGTTAGGGGTCGCCACAGCGGATCATCTGTCTGCTCATGATTGGCAGTGGAGTTTTACGGTGTCGAGTAGTCAGCCCGGCGCCCAACCTTCCACACAAGGCACACACACGGACACACTCACACCTAGGGCCAACTTAGAATGTCCAATTCACCTACTGCATGTCTTTGGGATGTGGGAGGAAACCCACACAACCGCAGGGAGGACATGCAGACTCCGCACAGAAGGCACCCCAGCCGAGAATCGAACCAGAGAACCTCTTGCTGTGAGGCAGCAACGCTAACCGCTGCACCACCATGGCCGCCCTATTGAAAAAATAACTTGGCAGTCAGAAAATGGCAGTTTGGCACACAAAGTATTTTACAGATTGTCGTGGTGTTGAAATTCAAAATGGAGCCTCATATTACTTGTGGAATGGAGACTACACTGTAATACAGACCCATGCTTAGAGAAGGCCGTCTCCCCATTTGTAGAGAATATCCTGATCTATCAAGATAAAGTGTTCCATCAATCCTGAACTAAAAGAGAGCAAATGGAGTACATTTTTAATGGGATAGATAATCATCCATAAGGAGGCTAAGAACTAGTGCTAAAACAGTAAATGTACTGTGTGGGTAACTATAAACCACTTATGATGGGTAAGTGCAAAGCAGTGATGTGATTTTGTGATTTTGGATTTAAAGTTTTACTATCACATGGAGATGTTTAATAGCTAAACAAATATATATTCATATTTATATACATTTATATATATTATATTTATAAAATATTTCTATATCGTATTACTATTTAAATTTTATTCTTTGGAGATTTTCTCCACGGGCCTCTGCTGAAAAAGGGCGCAAGCTCAGACGGACTTACCCGGTCAACAAATGATAAATAAATAGTCTAAGAATGCCACTGCATCCATGGCATAAAGTGATAAAGCCTTGACTTTGACCCAAGTAGCCTAAGATCAATTAGTGGACTGGTAGCTGGAGGAGTAAATGAGAGTCATTGGGAATTACTGGCCACTGTTAGATAACGACTGCTTATAGGAAGAAGAGAAGAAGATGGTCCATCCAATCCTTTGCAGTGCTGTTACCAGTTAGAAGAGTATGTATTTCCCATAGAGCACTGTGAAATGGAAATGTGTGCTTGGTTCACATCAAATTGTTGGTGTAGCCTATATGAGTGCACATGCAGTTAAGATCATACTCCTGATGAAAGCAGCCCTTCTAGTGACCCATGTATGCACATCGTCTGCCAAGTTTGGAATTATCATTAATAGAAAATCCTTCCCTCAACAGAGTATCTAGCTTGAACTTCTTGATCTGCTAAGTAGTTTTCTTGCATGGGGACAATTATAGTCTGTCCATAAATACAGACAGCCTCAGCCTGGGGAGAGGGTGGTGGGGGTGAATACTGACCTTCAAGGCAGAGCATCTTTGGAAGGATGCCCTGTTATATTATGTAAGATTTGTTGATGATTTTTTTTGTTGTGGGGATAGGATGAAACAGAGTTAATGAACTTTGTTAAATATTTGGAAAGTACAACTAGTTTTTAAAGATTATCTGCTAAATGCGATTTTAATATTATTGACTTTTTAGACATCTGCCTCATTAAAAATGGTGCGGGAAGTTTGGATACAACACTTTATAGAAAGGATTGTTGGAAAAATCACTATCTTGACTTTCATAGTATGCACCCTAAATGTACATTTCAGAATATAGTTGTAGGGCAAGGGCATAGGGTGTCTCGATTGTGCACAGATGAACAAAATTTTAATAATGAATTGGATGTTTTACAAAAACATATGAAGAAAAGGGGTTATACTAACAATGTACTTGATAAGGGCTTGGAGACAGTATGTCAGCATAGGAAAGATAAAGCCAGCCCTTGGTTTTCTGACTATAGGCAGTTAACAGGTTCAGCAGGTAATGTCAACTCCACACACACACACACACACACACACACACACACACACACACACACACACACACACATAAGCCTTGGGTTATGATCCGGTATAGCAGTAATATAAATGGCATCTGTGAGATTAAGAAAAATTGGAAAATATTAATGTATGATGACAGTTTGAAGGGAGTATTAGATACTGTACCAAAGTTTGGTTTTAGGTATAACAGTAATTTAAAAGATCTGTTATGCCGTGAACCAAGTTTAAGATATAACTATAAAACCATCTTTGATAGAGTAGGAACCTTTTCTTGTAGGCATTGCAAAACCTGCTCTTGCGTTAATGTTAGTAATTACTTTGTACATCCTGTCACTAATAGGAAATATGTTTTTAGGTTGTATGCTGATCAAACTGAGAACATGGTTTATTTGGCAGAGTGTAAGTTTTGCCCCAGTTTTTATGTGGGCAAAACTAATTGAGAGTTAAAACCTAGAACATTAAATCATTTGTCATCAGTAAGGTTAAAGGATGAACGTGATGCTTTATATCAACACATAAAGATTTTTCCAGATCACATCTTCTCTTTTATGGTTATTCAAATTATTAGAATGAATAAAAGAAGGGGGGATTTGGTTAATGTCACTGAGTGTAATGAGCTCAAATGGATACTAGAACTGGCAGCAGATCATTCACCCGGCCTGAACACCAATATGTCTCTAAAACCAGCCTTGAAAAAGAGGTGGGTAGGATATTGACTGTGATTGATTCAAATGTTTTTATGTTGTATATAAGCTGATTTTAAATGTGTTTTATATTGTCTGAAGAAGGATTTGTCCCTAAAGCGCTAACATTGTTTATAGTTTTATTAAACATTTGTGGCAGTCTGTTGGACTCTGCTCTTTATTTCTTTTACCACTTTTGACCTTTCAAGCTGTTGGGACACTGTTAGCCGTGGAGAAATGGAGGACTCATGTGTAATGGAGATGAGAAAAGTCACCCATCATGGCTGCCTGAATGGTGGCCAGTAACTGGGATGCTGTCATCCTTGGCACTCAGCCATTTAGAGAAGGAAGTTTCCCCAGTAATTTATCTGGGATGCAGATTGCTTTGGTGTACCAAGAAAATAAATGGACAGACAGCTGACTGAGGCTTGATAAGTCATCAGGCATGACGGGGAAAAACACTTAGAAAATCATATTCTGTGAATACCCAGAGTATACAGGTGAGTGCACAGGCAATGCTGGGCAGAATAAAATTTTAAATATAGATAAACTGGCTATTAACAAAACTAAAGTGGTAATGCTTGTATCATTTTAAGCTAAGAATAGAATAAAGCTGCTGTGTGTGGATGGGTCCCAATCCATTACCCCTTAGGGTTCCCATTTGACCATGATCCAGCACTGCTTATGCTTGGGAAACCAGTTTTTAATATTAAAAAAAACACAGACTGATGATAGAAATAAATGGCACCTGGCTTGGGATAATTTTGTAATGAAATTAAAGCATCAACATAAAGAATGAGATTACTGAAATGAGATTATATTTCCCCTTATAGTTCAGCTGTCAAAGATGTTTGGGTCCTGCATACCCCATAACTCCAATCTCCAGCTGTGCCATCAAAATTGGGACATCACCCAAGTCTGACTATTTAAAAAAAGAGGGCTGTGTCACTGCAGTTAGTAAAGCTTCACTAATACAAGACTATTTTACAGCCCACCAGCCAGCATCAGACTGCAGCTGGCTGGGGGTTTGCTGCATGCCATAACTACTCTGACATTCTTGATAATGAGATATGAGAAAGCATGTAATGAGGCCACAAGAGAGTTGCTTTCACTTCCATGGTGATACAACTCTCACTTACCCATGCAATACTTAACTGGATTGTCTCTTCCATCACTGGGTTTAGACTCCACCAGAGTCAAAGATACAAATGTACTCCAGACACATCCCCTGCACCCCCCATCTGTCAGCTGGCATAATTAAATCATTCCTCTCTCCCCCATTACTGAGTCTTCCAGTACCTGTATCATTTAAGGTGGGTCATCTATGTCACAATCTGGTTTTCATACCTCTGATTCATGAAACCAGTAAGGGAGAAGTATTGATGAAGCATAGAATTGGACACTTAAACGGAGCATTGTGATACTACAGAATGCAAGTTAATTGTGAAATGCACCAGGTTATTAACTTCTAGGCAGCTGAAAGCATGAAAGGAAGAAAACATTGGCAAATAGTTTTATTTCATTTGCATTTCAAATGCACAATTATTAAGAAGAAATAGGAAAATCTGATAGTTTATAGTGCTAAAATGTTACCCTTTCAAGTACTGTTGCCTTGGGTGTTCCTTGACTGGGAGAGTTGTAAAGGAAGCAATAAGGAACAGAGTCTGAAGCTATACATTCAAACTTGTTAAAACAGTGATTGTGATTACAGTATACCATGTACATGTAAATAAACTTAGTTATAAGAGGATAGAGACATGTGGGAGCAGACAGCTATCCCTAGTACAGCCCCTGCACCTACATAGAAAGTTGAAAACATGGCTACTTTTGGGGACATCTGTTTGAAAGTAGTCATAAGTTCCAGATGCTGACAGAAGAATGTAGTGAAATTCCCCCGAGGGAGGACTGAATAATGTAAAAAAGGCAGAAATTAATAAAGCATGGCTTTCAGATAGTGCAGAAATCCCGATGTTGACCTCAGAATAACAGGAATTGTGAAAAAGTCCAAAACACTACAGCATTAAATGATCAGTATTTCATATTCAATATAAAACAATCACTTGTATCCATTACACCATGAAATAAAAATGGAAATGTGAAATCATGCCAGCTTGTAGTGAAACATAAAAAAAAACATTTTTATACTAGATGTGGATAGTTGATGTTTTTGTGATATACAGATCAACAATTATACATGACAGACAGCAGGAATTGAGCAAACATGGCTCTAAGTCATCAACTTCTTAAGAAATCTATGTGCCACAGTAAGAAATAATTAAAAAGAGACTGGCTTTTTAGTGAGAGGATCGAGAGAGACAGAGAGAGAGAGAGGTGATTCAGCATTTGGTAGTCTTGACAACCTAGGGTAAATTATTTTCAGCAAAACCGAAATTATAACTTTTTTAGGTCATTAAGGAATAGCATGCACAAAGAGAAGTTACAAAATGCTTTAGGTTTTGCATTGCAAAAGTGCTAGTGGGATATTACACAACTTGTGAGTATCTTCACACAGTAGGTGAGGAATAAAGACAAAGGCACAACATCCTTACTGCCTTTAATTATCACTGATAAGTCATTTTAATTGCAGTTACAAATATAACGACACTTCTACCCACCCCAAGTGCTTTATGTAGAACCTTAATTTTCTACTGAAGTAGAACATGTAGCTGATGTTTTACCTGTAGTCCTAATTACAGTAGAGTGATGGTGAGTAAGTGTCTGGTTTCTTATTGAGTAGTGTTTGATTAATTTTTTACATATCTGAGGAAGAACTGTAGGATAAAACAATTAAAAGTACACTTTAATATTCATAACTGAATGGAGGAAGCAGAAGGAGTCTGTTTTTGTCAAAAAAAAGAAAACTTATAAGTGCATCTGCAAGTTGGTTTACAAAAAAAGAATATGAAAAGTTTCTGAAAGAATCCACTGGCTTCTCACTTCCAGAACTGTTGTATGGCTATAAAATGAGAGAACACTTAGACAAAGCTAATGATAAATGGGATGGTGAAACTGAGTCCCAAGAACAAATGTAGAGGGCAATGCCCTATGCATCATAAAATAAAGTAAAGAAGTTGCTGAACTGCAGTAACAGAAGTTACTGTATCTCATCTGTAGCAGAAAGTATGGTACCACTGGAAGGCATGGATCCAGAAACTCAGCAGTTGACAGTGGGCAACAGAATTCATTCTTATGTGATCAAGCAAACTGCAAGGCTTCTGCAGAGGAGTCCTTCATTATTGTAAATTAGAAGAAATCTACTAAATCCTTTATAAATTAGCAAATAGTTGGTAAAAGTAGAAATTGTAGCATGTAAACAATGTTTAGATTTTTAAATAGAAACAAAAAGCAAAGTTATACTAGGGAAGGGTTTATGTCCTTTCGCCAATGTTGTGAGATTACGAAGTTGTTATTCATAATTAGCATGGTGTTATGGAGGATGGAGGTCTTGCCCCACAGCAAAACACTATTTTTGGATATGGTTCGATTTTGTCATTATTTTGTGTTTAGATATTTTTGAATTTAGATATTTTTCTGCCAATGTTTTTGTTGTTGATGTATTTTTTCTGCCACTATTTTTGTTGTTGATATTATACCATTGAGATTATTTGAAGTATACTCATACAAATATATGGATACGTACAGTATTTGCCTTGCTCTTGTTTCCTAAGTTATGGCTGGAAAGGTTTACCTACCAAGTTAACAAATGAATAATTAAAAAAAATGATGAACAGAATGATATGCTACAAGCACTGGACCTTAGCCATTGTACAAGTGGTCTGTTTATAACTCTGGGATAATTATACCCTGGTGTCTTTGTACTCACTAGGTTCTAAATTGTTCCAGCCTTTTCTGTGATATAATTGTTCATGAGCAAACTGAAGGAACTTTTTACAGAGCGTCGGCTTGAAAATATAAATGAGTCTTGCATATAGCTCAGCTTGCTTAAGGATCTTTAAGTATATTAAAATTACTTCATCTGACCTGTGCTGGAAATTTTAAATACACAGATTTAAAGCAAGAACATTCATGTGGACAGAGTAGATGGCATTGAGAAGCATTACTATAACACATAGCTGTGACTGACTTAACAATGGGGATGAGAAATGGGTGACTGTGAGGTTGTGTACATCTGGGATGCTATAGCAGATCTGATAGTGTGTGAGGATGTAACAAACTCCAGATTATTGATATTAATAATACATACCTCCCTGGTAGGGATATATGATATTTTCCAGTGTCTGCCACTTCTGGTGTTTCTGTTTCAGTTACAGAGATGGCATCATCTGGTGTTATTGCATCATTTGGTGGTATTGTATCATCTGGTGTTATTGCATCATCTGGTGTTATTGCATCATCTGGTGTTATTGCATCATCTGCTGTTATTGCATCATCTGGTGTTATTACATTGCTGATAGAAACTGTCCCATCTGGTGATACTGTACTATTTTCACAGGGTGGCCCATCTGGTGGCAAGGTGTTGCTTATTGAGATTGCCTCATCTGGCTGCATGATAGTGGTAGCAGGAAGTGTCCCATCTGCTAGTACTGAATTGCTTACAGAGATTGTTTCCTCTTGTAGTTCAACAGTGGTTACACACCCTGGTCCATCTGATGATATTGGACTGGTTACTGGGATGCATTCTCCAGCACAGTTACTTCTCTCCCACACACCATGCAGTATGTCAGCCACATCAGGCCTAGTCATTTTACGGGATGCTGATAGATTATCTTTTTCTGAAGAGGAAAAGACTTGTTCACTGCCAGACAATGAAATTCCAGTAGTAGTAGTAGTTTCTGTCAAACACACCACAGTTCTGAAATAAGAGTTTCCAGTAGACATAAGTTCTGGTTCCCCATACCCTGCTGAGGCATTGCTTCTTGTGACATTCTCTAAGCTGTTGCCCACTGAAATTTGTTGCTGGGTACTGTCTTCATCTTCATCTTCATCTAAAATAGCCAAAACTGCATCACCATCTGAACCAGAAAAAATAAGTCCTGCGGCATTGACACCACTGCCTCTCACTGCAGGACAAAAACAAAAAGGTTATTTTCTCAGTGTTTCTAGAGATACTTCCAGTCTTAATGCTACTTCTTTATTTACTCCTAGATAGCACATCCCTTTAAGCACATTAACACAACTGTGAAATGGTGGTGTGGAAAGCTGTACAGAGAAAGCTATTTAAGGATATTCTAAAATCATGTACCTGCATGGCAAATATGTGCATTAAAACATTGGTTTTCCTGTAGACTGTCAACAATTAATGGATAATGCAACATAGAATGTTCCAGTAGTCTCTTACCTGGCATATAAAATACAATGTTTGTGTCTTTCGGCTTTTCCCGGTTAAGGGTCACCACAGCGGAACTCTGGTCCGCTAATGATTGGCAGTTGATTTTTACGTACTGGCTTGAATAATATAGTTAAATCATCTGTGCCAAAATACAGGAAAAATTAATTTTATTCATTCATGCTAGATTAATTTACTGAATTACTGATTAATTTCAGGAACTGGAAAGCACACTAGGGACCAAAAGGATACATTTGACAACATACAGGACAGTAGCAATGTTGATAAACTTCAGGTTTCAACTATATCTCTCGGCTGTCAAAAATTCTGCAGAATGACCCTGATTTTGTTTCATTTATTGTCCTGCTTCTCTCAAAATTTTTGATTTTCTGACAAATCATTGAGGATTACTGTTCATCAGTAATTGCATTCATTAGATTTGCATGCTTTACTGTTCAGAAGGTTGACGCAAAACCATAAAATGTATTAACATTTTATGTAAATTAGAGTAATATTTAAAAATAGTCTCTAATTTAGCATTTGTCCCCCATTTATTTTTGACTTTGACTAGAATTTTTGAGAAAAGAAGGTGTGCAGTATGAACTTCCAACATCAAAATTATACAGAAGTTGTTCTGTTGGTTTCACTTTTCAAAAATATTATCTTTGTTCTTAAACTGTAGTACTGTGTTGGGGATAGTGGAATTTGTCATGCACAGATATATTAATACCTGAAGAAACTCAAATATTACAAAGTGGCGTAAGTGCACCACAGGATAATTACCTGATAACCCCAAAATTAATGCAGTCTCAGGCCAAGTATGACTTCCTGACTTTTATGATACACATACACACACACACACACACACACACACACACACACACACACACACACACACACACACACACACACACACACACACACACACACACACACACACTTATGATGCGTAAGAACCATAGAAAACATACTTTGAAAAGTGGAATACATTTTCAAAACTATACCCATAACTGCATCAGTTAATATGTTCAATGTAATTGCACCATTTCCGGATTTTATTGCTCAGGTTTTTGTCACGCCACCAAACATTGTGGCTTGTCACGGAGTACATGCAGACATCTCGGAAGCATATTATGCAGCTAAGAAAGTAATATTATCGATTTACAACAAATTAGCACCATCAGTCACATCACTATAGCAGGTAGGGACATAGAGACACAATGTACAAAGCAGCTGATAACGGCAGTTACTAGCTTACTGGAGGAAATTTAGTAAGCAGTCATTGTTGCAGTTAACTGCTGTCAGAGACAGGGTACAGTAACTGTAGATGGTAGCTGAGAAGAGGCTTCCAACTGCAATTAGTGAAAAACATATTCTAGCTACAATAAGCAATTGAGAAGAGAAAAGATTGAAGCTGTATTTAGCAGTTTTTAGACATGATCTGCACTGTAGATAGCAGCCATAAGTGGGTTGAAAGATGCAGGTACAAATCAGCAGGCATCCTCACTGAAGACAAAGGACAGAAAGGAAAGCCTGGTTTGCTTTATTTGTTTATTTTTTATTTATTTATTTAACATTGGTTGACCGGGAATGTCCGACTAGGACAGAGCCTATTTTCAGCAGAGGCCCAGGGAGAAATGCTCCAGACGCATGTCTTTAGAATTTTACACTTTTCACTACTGGATGAGTTATGGATTAGCTATGCAGAAACAGGAGGGAAAGCTAAAGTTCAATAAAATGGATTTAAGGAACTGAAGATGTAGGTCAAAATGGACATTAAAGAAGCTGCGGGTACATCAGATATAGCTAAATAAAATGGGATACTTTAGCAGGAGAATATGGTGGCATGCATATTTATCACTGCAACCTAATAATGAAGGAGATAAAACAGCAAAACAGAAACCACCCTGAAGATAGAAAAAGAGTAGTGTTTGTGTGGGCTGTGGTCAAGCAGAATGACCAATGTATTCTAAGAGGCTAGACAACTTCCTGTTTAACAGCAGAAAGGGTGTTCCTTAAGGTAACTATATGATTTAGCAAGTCCTGCCAAGCAATCCAAGAAAGCTGTAAATCTTCTAACAGCTAGAGGTCTCAATCTCTTGAGAGTAAGAAGTAATCCTTTGAGAAGAAGGAAGATATTCTGGATGTGGTACAAGCAGAAAGCCAACATAAATATATTTTTAAATAAAAATAAAATCTAAAAGTAGACTGCATAACTACACCTCACATACTTGTTTGCTGTCACTTGATTCACCAGTACCTAAAGCATAAAGAACAATGTGCTAGCAAACTGAATAAACACAGGAAAATAGAAAGCTCCGCTCCTCTCATTTAGGGTTCTGCATCCCAGGACTTAATTATTCTAATCAAACTTGACTCCACATTGAGGACTGTGAAATCTCCAACCACATTAATCTCAGTAGAAAAACATTATCTTTAACATGACATATAGCAATTTAAAGCCTGTTGTTAACAGGTAGTCATATGAATAAATCAGTGCATGCAAGAGTTGGGTCATACCTCTCAACTGTACAGATTTTCGTAGAATGTCCAGATTTTGGCCTCATATTTTTGGTCCATTTTTCATAAAATTGCAGATTTCTGGCAAATCAGTGGTAAATCACTAAAGATTGAAGTTAGAAAATAATGACTGACATTTGAATTTCAGACTTCCTATCCTTCAGAAAACTCATGCTAATATAAAACTTGTTATTCTGTCAAGTTCTAAGTTTGTAAGAGCAATATTTAAAAATTGTCCCTATTTTTGGGCCTTTGTCCCACTTTTATTTATGACTTTGTCCTGATTTCTTGCTCTAAGAGGTTGAGAGGTATGAGTTGGGTTATGAAAAGGGATTTTAAGGGAAGATTTCAATTGTAGGAAGTTTAAAATTGCAGTAAGAGAGATAATCAGGAGAAATAGTTCAGAGTAATTATCAAGATTTATTGGTACAGATTTCAAAATTAGAGTTTAGATGGTTTTCAAGGGCAAATATAGTGGTGATTAAGATAAACTTGATTCAGATGCTGTAATTACCTACAGCACTTTACTGTTTGGGGCACCTTGGTTTAGAATATGCAATGAATTGATTTGGAGATTTCAGTCCTCTTGTGATAAATATCTGTGGAAAAATAAAGGGAGTACAATGAACTAGAAAAAAATGCAGCTTTTGAGGTGAACTGTAGGGGGGGTGATAGAGTTTTGGTTTCATCTTCTGGGGCGAGGGCATCATTATTTCTAATGAAATACAGGGCTGGGGGAGATAAAGAGGTTAGGCAATGATATGACAATAAACATGTGGAAACAGATGTGCATGAAGGGTTTAGTGTTAGGTGAAGTACTTAGAGAAGATATTTGGATTAACCCTGGCATTTGTGTCTGGGAAGATGGCTTACTGAAGAGTTTGGAGTGATAAAAGACTACAGGAGGTTTATGATTTGCTATGTATAGCAAAGAATGAGAAGGACCATTTAACATTTTGAAGCTGGATGGACTGCAAAGAGAAGTATACATTAATAGATGAGGTGTGGCTTAAATTCTAGCAAATATGGAGGACCATAAAAGATTGGCTAGTAAAGGTGGTGGTGCAATATATGCAGGAAGCATCTATTGGTATACAGGGATATCTGAAAAATAATGAGGTGGAAGTACTCAAGAGTTGTGGGAAAAAATTATGTCAGCTTAAATGAAGACATGTATGGTGACTAATGGAAAAATGGCGGAGAAGGGGGAGGGGTACATATAAAGGGATGGGATTTTCCAAGAGCGAGTGGAAAAAGGTATTGAAGAGACTCTTCTGCCTTAAAGATTGTACCAGTGGTGTGGAACCAGTTCAATAAGGTAGCTTAAAAGATGGCAAAGAACTAAGATGCAAATATAAAGGAGCTGACAAGTAGGAGTGGGCATTGTTGGAGATCTACAGATGAAGGGCAGGTGGCGTACATATAATGTAGAAGTATCAGCAGGTAAAATATCTTTGAAAAAGAGTCATAAAAGACTAAGATAATATATACAAAAAAAGTACTCCACATATGACCGTTTGTTTTACTGGAAACTGGAGAGGAAAAGGAGAGGTGGAGCCAATCTGAGAAAGTTCAGATTTTGTTTATGGATAGCTGAGTGAGGAGTTTAATAACCAAGTGTTGGAAAGGGCAGACTGAATGGAGAGAGGAAATAATTATTTCTAATATCCTACAAATTTATAGGGCCATTGTTGTTGCATAAGTTACTGGAGAAACTAAGTTTAAAGTGGAGAAGGAGTGAAGTAGTGTGAGAGATAAATATTTACTAGTCCCTTAAATCACCACAGCAGCTTGTTTGTGTACTATTTATTGATGCTTTAGTGTGGAGATTATCTTACAGAGGTTGGCAGCAGTTGCTAGATGGAGGTAGATCACACTGGGGGACATTTCTTTTCTTCAAGGGATGAGATGTAAATTATCGGCTCTTTTTTCTGTACATGTTGTTTAGATTGTTTTGATCTCTGTATAGTTGTGATTTCAAAAGTCATTTTGAAAATAGTATGCTATGTTTCTACATTTAAATACAAATGTAATTGTATTACTTTAAGAGTCAAGTTAAGTCCTTAAGTAAGCAAAATAACAGTTAATAAACAAAAACTAAGAAAATAATAAGTGTTTCAGACAGTGGTAATGAACTAGTGATTTTCTGGTAGACATTCTGGCAGATGCATTGTCACTATATCTACAGGCATCTTTCTCAGCATAAAGAAGGTATTTCTCATCTTAAGAGTGAGTTGCCTAGAGCTTGGGGGAACCACCTCTTCTGCCAAAGGCTTGAAAAGGCCATACCTTCACTGCAGAGATTGCCAAGCATTAGGAAAACTCAAATAAAGGTAGAATTAAGGATGACAAGGGTAGGCTGGAGAGGCACTTTGTCCCAGCTTTGCCAGGCCTCAGATCTTATGCTAGCCTGATAAAAAGTTCACTCCTGCAAATTAGCACCAACAGTAGAAACAGAGGAGGATAATGGGATCTTATTCAGAAAATGCCTGCAGGTGACTGGCATGTGAACTTAAAGAAGAAGACGACAACTACGTTTGGGAATTATTTTGTTAGAAGGAAGACAAAACGGAGGAATGGAGACTGGAAGGCTGCAAGGTAGTTGGGTACTTATCTGTTGCCTTGCCCAGTAGAAACAGAGTGAATCCTTAGGTTCATGGGGACACCTGCATGGAGAAAAAGCTAGACATCATCATATATCTACAAATAATTTAACCAATAAGGACACAGAGATAGTACCTCTTACTAAAGGATTCTGAAAACTTGGGCGGAAGTCTTCGAGAAATAGCAAACATAGAGTAACTTTCCCCAGGGTGCTGTTTCTGCATAGTAGGGATGAAGCTAGGACGCCACATAAAATTATGTTCTACAAATGATAATATAAATGGAGAAAAACATAGACTTTGATGTCATTGAGTACCGGGGTTCCATTTGGAGGGATGCAGGCAAGTGTTGACATGATGGCCTACTTCTGTTAATGCTCCATCAGCAAACATGTAAACTATACAATAAGAAGGCACAACAAATCAAAAAGATGATCTCAACCCTCCATTCTCCAAAAAGTCAAATAATCAGCATAGCAGGCACAATGAGACAGAAACAAGTCTAGTTACATAAAATGACTGGGAGAGAGAGGGAGAAAGAGAGGGGAGTGAGAGAAACAGTAAAAAGAAGTAATGCTACCAGACAATGGAGAACAATAACCTTTAATGTCTATTGATAAATAGAACACTCTGTGGTGAAGCATGGATTGGATATCAACATAATTAACAGATCTCAAAATCTGCAAAATAAACAGTGAAGTTAAATTTAGAGGAGGAGCAGTTTTCTATCAGATGAAGCCATCAGAACAAAAGTGACACAAAAACGCTAGAAAAAGTAGAACTGCAAGTCACCCTGAAGGCAAGAAATAGCTCTTTAGTTTACACACAAGTTATTTACAGATCCCTTCTCAGTAAGAGGAAAAGGGCTGAAAAATGGAAATATTAAAGATGGTGTACCTAAATATGTCAGACGGTAGATGATGGTCCTGCAATGGGACTATGATTAGAATGATGTCCGTGAAACAGAGTACTGAGTTAGTTGCAAGACGCAAGAAAGCATAATAGAACCAAGAAACTAGATAAATAAAACAGCAAAACTAACACAAAAGACCACATTGGCTCTGAAGATGTAACAAAGAATAAAGAGAGAGAGACAACAGTTTAAAAGTATAAGGAAATACAAGATAAATAGAAAACATATCATAGTAACCAGAAAAAAAAGAAGGGAGGACACTTACACTAGCAAAGGCCAAGCTGAAGAAAATATAGTAGACTTTGTTAAAAAGATAAATAAAACTTTTTATGGATTTATTAGTGGCAAAGAAAATTTAAGGGAGCATACCAAGAATTAACAAATGGGAAGGGGTGTAGACAGAGAACTCAGTGAAAAAGCATGAGCAGGCATTTCTGTTAGTATTAATAAAACACAACAGGAAAATATATTTTTCCTACTACCAGTATTTGAAATTAAACTCCAATCTCAACACCTTAATAGCTTGTGAAGCTACAACCTTAAACTGGATGCGTCTGTGACAACATGTAACTTTTATTTATGCTGTTCCCTTATCATCTTGAGTCTTTATGTATGTCTTGAATTAGAAATTGGTCAAAATTATGCTTTTTTTTAGGTATTTCGCATACTTGCTCATAGAGTCCTGACACTGCCTCTAAATGAAATGATAACAAATATATGAAATGATAAAAATGAAATAAAAATTACATGAAATTATAAAATTATATGTAATCATAAAATTGAAATTATAAAAAATAAACAAAATAAAAATATCATGTGTAATTTACTGCAGAATGTTGAAATACATAAGATTAGAATTAATAATTTTTCTGGCTACTCTTTTTAATAACAGGACATGAAATAAAAATTGCATGAAATTATAAAATTATATGTAATCATAAAATTGAAATTATAAAAAATAAACAAAATAAAAATATCATGTGTAATTTACTGCAGAATGTTGAAATACATACGATTAGAATTAATAATTTTTCTGGCTACTCTTTTTAATAACAGGACATGATAATATCCAACAAATGGAAGACTATATGTGTGACTCCCGTTTACAAAAGTGAGAGAAATACAGAAGCAAAAACTATAAAACGTAGCTTGACTTTGGTTGTTGCATAAGTAACAGAATCATAAAAAATTAATATGTTGGTACTTAATACTCATAAAGCCAAAGAGAGATAATACCGAATGCAGTGTGAACTCACAGCAGGAAGGCCACGTAAGGCAAATCAAACAAGCTTAGCCAAATTCACAAGCCACTAACTCTAGTCCATTCTACCTAAAGAAGGCTTTCCCATATGAAATACTCAGAGATGAAAACTGTAATGATTGTTTTATCCCCCCATTAAATAGCAAATTATATTTATTTATTTATTTATTTATTTATGTAACATTTGTTGACTGGGAAAGACAGACTAGGACAGAGCTAATTTTCAATGGAGGCCTGGGGAGAAACGCTACAGACATGTCTTTGGAATGTGGGAGGAAACTGGAGTACCCAGAGGAAACCCACATGAACACAGGGAAGACATGCAGACTCTGCACAGAAGGCACCCCAGACAAGAATCAAACTGGAGAACTTGTTGCTGTGAGGCAACAACGTTAACCACTGCACCACTATGCCACTCACATGTTGTTCAGTTGGGTGTTGCACTTCCTGTCATCTTTTGAATGAAATATTAAACCAAAGTCCACTCTGTTTGACATAGTGGTAACACAGGTGGATGTTAAAGCCCTCATGACTCTTAGGTCTCTCATGTATTAGTAAAATTGCCCTCTAACCTGCCTGAAAATAGGCCAGACCTAGTGGGACTATTCTAATCAATAAAAATAATTAATTAAATAAAGAAAAGATCATGGTACATGACAAATCCTTAAGGCTCCGGCCTAGTAATTGAAAATCAGTCCTGACCTCCATCAGCTTCCTCATTCCAAGTCAATTTGGACATCTAACACCTAACTGAACAACAACAAAGTACATCTTTAAAGGACTCCCTGGTGGTCTAGTAGTTAGGATTTGGCATTGCCACCACCACAACTGGGGTTTGATTCCTAATCAAGGAATCTGAATGCCTTTTCTTATCTATAACTGTAGTGGCTCATTGGAATGATCTCTCCCTTTCAGTTGCAGGAGTCAGAAGCTCAATCCTGAAATCCAAATACTCTCAGTGTGGAGTCTGCAAGCTCTCCATGTGTGTGTGTGTGTGTGTGTGTGTGTGTGTGTGTGTGTGTGTGTGTGTGTGTGTGTGTGTGTGTGTGTGTGTGTGTGTGTGTGTTTCTGGGTATTCCAGATTCCTCCCAAAACTATGGTGGGTAATTGTCTGCACTAAACTGTCTGTATATTTAGGGCATATTTGAGAAAAATCTACTTAACGTGGGTTTTTGTTAGTCTCCTGTTAGGAATGGGTGATGAGGCTAAGTTTCTGAATAGTCTCCTTGGATGTAAGTTTAGAACACCCCTCAAACCTAAGAAGGATTATCATTGTCACACAGCGAGGCATAAAGATGGGAGGAGAAAAACAGTTAAGTTTTATACTTTATAACACATTATAGGCCCCATGCATATAGGGTAGTACATGTTTTGCAGAAAGACATTGGCTTGTTTTAATGACAAATGAAGTCCTTCAATAAATTTAATCTTAAAGGTTAACTAATTCTTTCTGAAAATACCAAGGTTAACCAACTAAAAGAAATACAGGGTAAATCAAAGTATAATCAAAGGTACATCAATGAATATTAGAACTCCTTGTTTCAGTCAGAATAATAGCTACAATAATGTCTAATACTATTAGGATGTCAGTTTGTACAGGATTTTCAGTATGGCCTTAAGTTTCATTGCAGAACGAGGAATAGTTAAAATGGAATGATTTTTAGACTGAAAGGTAGTTTCAGTTGTAACTCAGTAACAGTTTTTTATCTCTTGAAATGTTCACATTTTGAGCATAAATTTGTATTGAAGAAGCAAGGAGAAATTGTATTTGCATGTCCTTACGACGAGCATAAGATGAGTGCTAACCAGTCCCGTCTGAGCACTAACAACTAACTAGTCCCATATGACCACTAACAAGTGTTGTAGCTCAAAATTTTAAAGTATTTCATGCTGGTAATTAAAAGGACTTGAGTTCAATGTACTACTTCGTCCCTCCCAATGTGTTTGCTAATGTCTTGAAATAATCTGTTACAAAAAAAGAAGCTTATGTTATATTAAACTATAATTACATGCATCCAATAAAGAGTACATTGGTTCTTGTAAATGTTTCAAGTTATGGGTGTGCTGCTGAAATTTGTACTGAGAAGGGAAATTATATATTTCATTCTCTTTTTTTTTTTTTTTTTTGTAAACCTGTATCATTAATTGCTGACAAGTGCAATATTTTTAGACGAGAAAAGTTGCTGACTGCCTCTTTGGTAACTAAAATAAGAGGAAGAGAATATAAAATGTCCTGTTATGTGAAATGGAAATTATTAATATCTTTAAAACCAGCCAGATGATGATGAAGGTTTTTGTATTACAATATTAAAAGAAAGAAAATGTATCTTTCTTCATGAATGATCAGGTGATAAAGAGATTTTTCAGCAAGAAGAATGGAAAAATGTTGAACAAGTTTCTTTATTGGGTTAGTAAAGAAAAATGAGCTGTACTGTAGACATGGTCTGTTTACCAAAATTAGTAAGACAGGTGTCACAGTCCCACAAGATTAGCATGCATGTTAGCAAACGTTGGTGAGGTTCTCAGGGTGATGTCTCATGCTGAAAGTGAGTGGTTCGACAGAGAGCTGAGGATTACATAAAATAAAATCCACAGTGAACAAACAAGAGTTATAAGAGGTGTATCACTCTTTCATGGGACCAGTCATCACTGATGTCTATTGTAAGTAACACTACAGAGAGATTACAGAGAAGGAAAAAGCTATCTTTCCTTAGATGGTGCAAAATCTACTATGGGGTTGATCTAGATGGCAATACACACAGTATGAGAAGAGACATCATAAAGCAGAAGGCATCACTAAATGTACGGCAGTGTAAAGAAGTTCAGCTAATTCACCGGGAAATCATGTGAAACAAGCTATAATAATTCTTATAAGTAAAGGCATCACATCTAGATCTAAGGATATTATAATTCCACTATACTCGGCCCTCATCAGACCAATAATTGAGTACAATGCTACGCTTTACATGTACCTCATCAGACACCTGCAACAACTGGAGAAAGCACAGAGGTTTCTCAACAAGAAATTACAGGGTACACAAAACAAGTCTTAAGTGGAAAGACTGAAATCCATGTCACTGTATTCTGTCTGCTACAGCTTACTAAGGGGTGATATGTGCCTGGCTTCCAGGGCAGTCTCTGACCCGGCCCTGATGGAAATGCTACACATTCGTAAATCAAACTGCACAAGGGTCACTCCCTTCATGGATCTTATTCTAGCCTCTGACATGAACAGGTAATGCTGGAGAGAGAGATGCATACATCTCCCACAGAATGCCACGTCTCTGGAATAAGCTTCCAATTCACATGAAACAGAGCCCCTCCCTGACCCTCTTAAAACACAACCTAGATCAATGGATGGGTGACTGCAAATTCACTCCTAAGGTGGTTCCCATTTCCCTCCTGGACAAAGAAAGTCAGTATTAACTACCATAGACCCTTACATCTGCAAAGTTCACTCACCTAACTACCAACAATTGGGGCAACTTAAGATAAATAAGGCTAGGCTTGTAAGGGCTCCAGGGCCATTAGCCTAGTAACCTTCTATGAACCCATGACCCTGGTTTGGGTTCAGTTGCTATTACAGAAAAAAGAGAAGTCAACCAGAGTGTATGGAAGTGAGCAACTGAGATCTTCCCACCAACCCTTCATGAAGAAGCAATCTAGTATGCTGACACTGGCTCTTGCAGTGAAGTGAGAGTATGGCACAAAACATACAGATCACATATGCGCCCTTGGCTCTGCCCAGCTGCAGAAAGTTATACCTTCTTGGAAGCATGGTGTTATGTAAAAAAGTTTACACATCTCCATGCAGAGAAGGAACAGCAGGCCTTGTGGAAGTCAGCAATGGGGGTAGGGACTTGGCTCATCACATTCAATGCTAATGGCTGTCTGGATGAACCATGATTGACAAGAAGCTCCACTCCCTCCAAGCTGAGTTCACAATGGAGAATGCAGACATCTATGTAGTTACCAAGGTGTGGTTTAAAGCTGCAAAGAGTAACCTGGCAATGCAAGGCTTTACTGTCTTCCACACATTCAGGAAAGCAACAGCACATTCGGAGACTAAAGGTGGACAGCAACAGCACACTTGGAGACTAAAGGTGGAGGTATCTCCACATACATCAATAATGATCATACCTATAGGTTTGTTAAACAGGATGACATACTGCAGTTGCTCTATCTCCATAGTAACATAGACAAAGTCCCATACCATATCCTAGCAAGCTATAAGTCACACTCTTATGTCCTGTGAAACCCATAGCTCATACTTAGGTACTGGAGACATTAACCGTTCAACCAAATGCCATACTTGTGGGACTTTAATTATCCCTCTGTAAAGTGGGAATCCTACACAACCCTAAATTTGCAGGTGTAGAGATTCCTAGACATGGTAAACACGTTTCCATGATGAGTTACTGCAAACGAGTACTAGAGATACAAAAATATTGGACCTGGTACTCACAAATATGGGAGAACACTGCACCATCATCATTCCCCGCCCACAGTGTCATTTCCTCTCTGGTAAGGTCATACCACAAAACAGCCTCCTTTGAAATAAGAATCAATTCTGTAACCCCAGCAAACCCTGTGACAGTTAGAACTACTCCAAAGCAAACCACATTTTATTCAGTGATAACCTGTCAAAATTTCAAGCCCCTCCAAACCCAGACAAAATAGCAGCCTATGCAGAATTATTCACAGAAGCTCTATATAACCATCTCAATGATTGCACAGAGGCAGTTTTGTCTACAAAAAGTAAGCCCAAACTAAGTTAAAAATCAGTCTATCCTGGTGGAATCCAAAATTAACAAATTGTACAACAAAAGAAAAAAGTCATAGATGAATTCAGAAGTGTAACAGCAAAAAAGATAAAAACTATCTCATCAAACTGAATAGGAAACTAGGAGGACTATGAGAAGTCAAATAAAACTAATTTTGAGAGAAAGATAGTATCCCAGGCCAGGAGCAACCGTAATGACTTCCTTAGCTATGTCCAAAACCTCAAAGGTAACACACAACAGTGTGTCAAACGGTTGGTAAATGGAGCCATGTTTATGGAACCGGGAGATGTAGCAAATCTTCTGGCTGGCAAATTTGGTTCCAGCTTTACCTCCTGTTTCACCCCAGACACTCCCCAGGAAATGCCACCTAGCATAGCCCCTTCGATGATCAGTAGGGAACATGTCCTAGATGAGCTGTCCAAGGCTGAGAATGTAGCTTCAATGGGCTTGATAATATCCCAGTATGTCTCCTGAATAGCTTGATATATGACCTATCAGGGCCATTGGAGTCACTGTTCAGTCATGGCCTCCACACTGGCTTTTTTTCAAGCAAATTCAGGACATCAGTGGTTATCCCTCTGCATAATGAGGACCATCAATGGAACCCAGGAACTACAGACCCATTAGTCTGATTAGTCTCATATGGAAAGCTATGGGAAGAATTATCATGGAAATGATTAACAATAACATGGGAAATCCTCAAACACTAGACCCAACCCAGTTTGGTTTTGTCAAAGAAAGGGCATGCCTGCTGAACCTGGTGGACTTCTTTTGAGAAGGTCACAAAGACAATGGAAAAGCAGTGTATACTGCCTACCTTCACCAAGATAAGGCATTTGATACAATCTCCCACTCAGGCAATGTAAACAACTCATGGAATTAAGCATAAACCCCCATGTAACTTGCTTGATAGCCAGCTGACTCACAGACAAGACCCAGGAATTTAGGATTGGAGAGACCACCTCCATGAAGAGACTGGCCACTGGCAGTACCCCCAGGGCTATGTTCTGGGTCCGCTCCTCTTTGGCATTTATTTTTCAGAAGTCAATGCCGACATCAGCTGCTTCTCACTTACTAAGTTTGCAAATGATTGCAAGCTATGAGCAATCATAGAAACCCATCAAGATATTATCATCGCACAGGAGGATTTAACACAGACAAAAGACTGGTGCCAAAGCCATGACTTAAAACTCAATGCCAAGAAATAGATAATAGAACCTTTTGGGAAGTTGACCACCCAGGAAAACTACCTTACTGATAAAAACATCTCTAAAAGTAGACACAGCAGGGATTTGGAGATTAATGTAAACAGTAACCTGGCTTTTGACCAATATGTGTCTAAGGTTATAAGAAAATCATTCCGTGTCACTTAGCTTATAAGTAAGGGCATGGTATCTAGGTCCAGGGAAGTCATTGTGCCATATTCAGCCCTTATTAGACCCATCATTGAGTATAATATCCCCTTCGGTATGTAGCTAACTAGGCAAATGCAACAAAGGAAACATCCACAGAGGTTCCTCATAAAAAGAATACAGGGTGTAAACACAATGTTCTGTGTTTCTCTATACTCTGCTTCCTACTGACTAGTGAGAGATAATCTATACCTGACATGCAAGGCATCCTTGAATACCAGTGTGATAAACTTCTGTATATCCAAAAAACAGACAGAAACAGAACTACTAAACCTAAGGATTTACACTTTGCTTGCAACTTAAATAGGACAAATTGAAGAGACAGACATGTATCTCGGAGAATCCCCATTCATTGGAATAGGTTTCTTATCTGAGTGAAGCAGAACCTCCTCAACCCTAATTCAAGTGCAACCTGGACCAGGGGATAGGAAATCAGAAATTCACCCCTGGTCTGATACCTATGTCTCTGATGGACAGCGCCAGCCATTAAATCATGCTCTAACTAACATACACCTCTTAAAATAAGCTCTAATAACTCATGGGATACATTTGACTTGCATGACTAGGCTTATAAAGACCCTAGCAGTCAGTAGCCTAGTACATACCTATGAACATATGACTCTCTATCCAAGTGGAACAAATGTGCAATTTAGTGCCGGAGGGATGATTTTTGGTAGGAATTTGGGATGAGAAATAAAAATAAAGTGGAGCCTTTGCATTGTTATCTAAAGGTGGGCAATCAATGTGAGATGTCACCAATAGAAAAAGAAGCGTTTACATTTGGAGAAATGTATAAAGTTCTGGGAAACTTCAAAGACTTTGGCAAAATGGAAAATTGTGTAAAGAAAGGCAAAACTAATTTTGCAAGGCTTACATTATACAATATATAAAAATAGACTGAAGTAACATAACATGTCCATGTACATCTTTGAAGAACAGATGCAGCAAAAACATTTAAATGCATTAAAGAAATTAATAAAATCCAAGAGGACAGTATATTTCTAGGAGCAGCCACACAAGAATAAACTGGACAGTTTGAAGACAGACAGAAAACATAGCAAGACTGTGAAGTAATGCTCACAGAAAGATTTATAGATGGATGGGCTAGCCTTCCTGAGGATGTCACATAATATGGCAAAATTCAAAAATCATTAGGTAGCTCCAGTTTTCTGTATTAGGAAGTAGGATATTACTTGATAAGAAATTGTAATTTATCTGAGATACAAAAACAGAAGAAAATAGCTATGACTAGCAGTTCTTAGATAACAAATTATAGTGCCGCATTGCTAACCCCAACAGAATATGCTTTTTACATCAGAACTAACTATGAAATGGGAAAGCAGTAGCAGAAGTAGATGCAAGATTCAAAGTCAGAGCTGCATTTCACAAACTGAATCAACATGTAGGAATACTATCTGCAAAAATTTAGTCCACAGAGTAACACACCCATAATGTAAAGGAAATGTGTTTGCATTTCTGTTTATTGCTGGTTGGGAAGATAATTTACAGGGAAGTACAGTTGTGATAAGTCACCCCAGTAACACTTTGGAAGAGTTGGAGCCGTGAACATAGATTCAGGGTAGGAATACAGTGGTCACTTCAGGCACTGGAGCCCTGAACATAGATTCAGGGTAGGAATACAGAAGTCACTTCAGGCACTGGAGCCCTGAACATAGATTCAGGGTAGGAATACAGGAGTCACTTCAGGCACTGGAGCCCTGAACATAGATTCAGGGTAGGAATACAGTGGTCACTTCAGGCACTGGAGCCCTGAACATAGATTCAGGGTAGGAATACAGGAGTCACTTCAGGCACTGGAGCCCTGAACATAGATTCAGGGTAGGAATACAGGAGTCACTTCAGGCACTGGAGCCCTGAACATAGATTCAGGGTAGGAATACAGGAGTCACTTCAGGCACTGGAGCCCTGAACATAGATTCAGGGTAGGAATACAGGAGTCACTTCAGGCACTGGAGCCCTGAACATAGATTCAGGGTAGGAATACAGGAGTCACTTCAGGCACTGGAGCCCTGAACATAGATTCAGGGTAGGAATACAGTGGTCACTTCAGGAACTGGAGCCCTGAACATAGATTCAGGGTAGGAATACATGAGTCACTTCAGGCACTGGAGCCTTGAACATAGATTCAGGGTAGGAATACAGTGGTCATTTCAAGCACTGGAGCTCTGAATATAGATTCAGGGTAGGAATACAGTGGTAATTTCAGGCACTGGAGCCCTGAACATAGATTCAGAGTAGGAATACAGTGGACAGTTCAGGCATACCACTTGCCGTCCCTTAAAACCAAGTTGAGGTACAGGTGGCTGCCACAAAAATACTCTAAGCTGACACATTTTCAGGGTAAGCCACCGTAGTTTCTGACACCCAAGAGGAATGTAGCCTTGCAAAGAGTTTCTTTGAAATTCAAAGCAGAAGAGAAGTTGGTCAGCCAGCTATTTACAGACAGTATGTTTTGACACCAATCTACCTAGTTTTTCCTGGTTTGAAAGACAAAGAAATATGTGTCTTGAGTTCTGAAGCCTCTCAGTCTACCCAGATAGTATCTTGGTTGTCTGTCCATGACAAGTGACTGCTACACCCATTCTCTTTTGTCATGAATCTGGGGAAAAGACCAGCAGCTGAATGGTTTATTTTTAGGGCAATTTCAAGAACCTCTTTTGCCATGAAAAACGTGTTAGTCTTAAGAGACACCCTTAACCTTGTTGAAGATAGCATAGGGGTCAAATGTCACAAGTGCCTGCAACTCAGAGCTTCTGCAGTCACAGGAACATCATAGTGAATGAGTTGGTAGGTTAAAAAGGGGCAAGGTAAGCTTTACAATGACAAAGTTAAGGTCCCATGCCCATTTTCTCTGGAATATTAAGTGTAGAATCCCTTTCACGAATAACTATAAGCAAAGCAGTACTGGATTCCTGGGAAGGCAATCTGAAGTAGCAAAAAGATGAACTTTAATTGAGACGTCTGTCAGTCCATTAGTAGACGGTGAAGTTAGGTAGCTAAGGACTTGTACTGAAGCCTATTTGGGCTTAAATGGAAAATTCTTACATGAGAAAAAGAACCTTTTCCACATATCAATAAAAGATTTCCTAGTAGCTATTGCATGAGCTGTTTGCAGAATTTCAGGTGGGAACCTATTCTGGGGATTTCAGGGTCCTATCCCCCAACAACTGTTGGGTTAACAGGCTACAAATCGATGGTAACAGGATTGGTTATCTTCTGTTGAACTAAAGGAGTGAGAATTAATGTTACCCCATCCACTACTGCTTTCACCAGAGCTTTCATGAGCAAGGCAGTGGGGAAAGGAATACATAAGATCTCCCACACAATGCTATAAGAAGGTGGCTGTTGTCCAAGCTGACTTGCTTGGATACCTTGAGCAAAATTTACATACTTGCTAATTTAGAAATTAGGTAAAAAAGGCCTAATTGAGTGGTTTCCCAGAGAAGTTTGATCCTTGGCAAGACTTGAGTTCTAGTCTCCACATAAGGGGGTTAAGGAGGGTCTGCTTAAGAGGACCTCCAATGGGTGGTTATCTGATGGGCTGTTCCATGTTTGTAGAATGATGATGCTTTGCCAAGCCACCTTCACACAATCACTGCCAGCATACACAGACGGCAAAAGTGAGTTTGTCCCAGCTCCTTTATCTACCATATCACTGCAGTGCTGTCTGCGATAACTTTCAGAATGTCTGCTTTACAGCCTTTGTTGTATTTTTTTTAAATGGACGTGTCTCATTTTTCTTTGCCTGTTCAAGTGTGTGTGTGTGTGTGTGTGTGTGTGTGTGTGTGTGTGTGTGTGTGTGTGTGTGTGTGTGTGTGTGCTCCCTGTTCCAGGTCTAATACATCCATAGTTTGGGTTTGAATACTTAGGTGAAGGATGAATGGCATTCCTTGGTTGAGTAGGACTTGCTCTGACACCAAGAAACAGTCTTTGAATGGCCAGGAAAGGTAACATATGCTACAGACAGTGTAGGTGCTGCTACTGCTACAACTTCCATGGGTACCTCCAGATCACCCTTGCATACTGTTTGCCTATGGTACCATAACTATCGGAGTTGACATATAATGTACTAACCTCAGAATCTCACTAGCTCTTGGGCTGGACCTTGAGGAACAATTGCTCTTTCCTCTCCTTTATTTTGTTATCCAGGTTTTGCCTCCTCTCCAAAACCCTCTTACAATTTTTTTCCTGCCCAAAATGGTCAGATTCCACCTATTTTCTATAACACAGACACTGTTTTGATGGAAAGCTCTCAGTACTTGGAAATGGAAGAAGAAATAATTGCTGCACTGTCTCAAGGGTATTCTCCTCTCCTCCAGTGTGTGAAATATTTCTAGGGATAGGATTAAACAACAAAGCAAGTGGTACTTATCCAAAGGGGGCGTGAGAAGTGGTCCCTTGGCATCATCAGTCAGGATGATATGTTAGATCTTTAACAGGGTGTGTATCCTAAGCATTTTATCTGAAGCATCTTCCCTGGAGGGAGAATTATGGTATTATAGTCATACTTTATGATGGAGTTTGTTTACCTTCAAGGATGTTTGTACCAGTCTATAAAGCATTTGCCTTAACGCCATTTGTAATATGGTTCTCACTATGTTGTTCAGAATATCTCCCTGGTACTGTGAGATGATGACTCAAATAGCTTAACTGGAAGCAGTATACACTTTTTTCCAAATCTAATATCCTAACAAATATCGTAAGCTAATAAAAAAAATCCATCGAAAGGTACTTATCGTTGTGAAAGTTGCCTGGAAAAAAACACAAATGCAGTGATGTGGCTAAAATGAAGTTTTCCACTTCTTACCTGACATTCTACTGATATTCTTAGAGTGAGTGAGTGGAGACCAGTCCATTCTGAAGAAATCCAAAGCTCTGAAAGTTGGGCCAAATGGGTGAATGTTGACCGGATGGCTAATTCCCCTCCATTATGAGTGATACTGCAGCATTGATACTTGTTTTTAAGGTATGGACCAAGCATCATCAACAGAATTAAAATTATAATGAAGAATACGGCTAAAATAATGATAAAGAATACATGTACAATTACAGTGAATAATATGACTTTGAAGTTATAATGAAGAATATTACTGCAAAATTGACTGAGTAGCTGTTTCAGGTGGAGAAGATGGGAAAAACATGAAGAAGGACAAACAGTTGAATGAAAGAGATAGAGGGATATTATTGTGGAATAAAAATTGAAATGTAATAGTGGGCTCCTAAATTCTTTATAGTAAAACAGTACATGGACTAATACTAAAGAGAATTTGTCTGATATCACTTAAGGCATAAAGGGCAGACTACTGTTGTGTTGTTATTTACGTAGGGATAGACAAAAGATTTCAGTACCTGCTGGACAACTTGCAGATCCCTATGCAAATTAAAGTTTTTATCCTTACCCCACTGCCAACTTCTCTTAATAGTTACATTACATCTTCACTATGCCTTCTTAAAATCCACTACTGTTTTGATCCAACTGTCCATTTCAGCAGATAGACCGACCATTTTTTCCTGTGACATAATAATTTCTTGTGTCTCCCGTAGACATTTTATTTGAAATACAGCATGGTGGATAGGAAGAATAATCTTCTTGAAGAAGTAATGTTGTAAAAACACATTAACAGACAAGATTTAACAAATCTATAAAACAGACAGTGGGTACAGAGACATTAACATTACCTTGAAATAGGCATGAGAGGAGGTACAGGTCTGAGTCATTTAGTGTATGACTAAAGAGATGAGGAGCAAGGCTTCTGCTTCACCAGAAATGGAACAGATGAAAAATAACATACTAGAATTTAGCCAACTATTAGACTGATGCACCTTTGTCTAAAAAGCAATTTCATTCAATGTGACAACTAGGCAACAAGAGCCAACAACATTTTATACATAAGCCTATTCAGTCAAGTCTTTAAGACAGAACATGTAACCCAATTTACCCTGAAGTTTAGAGATCCTAGAGCTAGTTATACTGGTCAGGAGCTGAAGCTCTCTGTATGTGCATAAAAAATCTCTATTGGGCTTCCCACTCAGTTTTGCAGATTCCCCCAAATGACATGTAAGACATCAACAAGCTAAACCGTATTCCTCAGGACCTTGCAGTTCAGCAGGGTCGTGCATTCCATTCCATACACCAAAATTGTTTTTTAGCTCCTTCCTAACTTGCATCGGCACTATTGTGCTTCCGACCATCCAGCACCTTGGCAATGTTGTAGAACATGCTTCCTGTTATACTCTACCTTCCTGATACCATAGCTATCATCCCAAACTGAGACAGGTAAAAGTTCATCCAGCTAGTTCACTGCCATGTAGGTGCTTCGTGCATAATGATATTACAAAACAGGAGTGGTTTTTCAAGGTCTTTTTTTTCCCTCTTTAACTCTGTTCTATACTGCCTGCTCCCTTGCAATGTCATCTACTTTCATCCATGTTATCACTTGCTTCAACCAAGCTACACATCCAAATGTTCCATCTTGCTCTCTGATCTAGTCCCACAGACAGGCTGTAGGCAATGTTAGCAGTTAATAACCATTATAATGTGTGGGGAGCGTAGATGCAAAACACACTGTCAGCCTTAAATGTAGTGTCACATTATAGGAAAATGCAGGCACATTTGTTCAGAGTGCAAGAAACCACATACCTCTCAAATTCTTTGCTCAAGTATTCTGAACTTTAGACAAAAATAAGGAGGATATGACGACCCCAAGCCAGGGACAATTTCTAAATATTACTCTAGTTCACCTTTAATAGAACTGCAGGTTTTTGTAACACCCAATATTTTTTGAACAATAACAAATATTGGGTGGCGCAGTGGTGCAGCGGTTAATGCTGTCGCCTCACAGCAAGAGGTTCTCCGGTTCGATTCCTGGCTGGGGTGCCTTCTGTGTGGAGTTTGCAGGTTCTCCCTGCATTTGCGTGAGTTTCCTCCGGGTACTCCGGTTTCCTCCCACATTCTAAAGACATGCTTCTGGAGCATTTCTCCCCGGGCCACTGCTGAAAACAGGATCTGTGGAACCTAGTCGGACTTTCCCGGTCAACAAATGTTAAATAAAAATAAATAAAATATGAAACTGTAATGACTGGCATTACTGACTGACTGCAATCTTCAGTGTCAATAATTTACCAGAAAATCAAAAAATATTATGAGACAGAGCAAAAATATAAGACATTCTGCAAAATCAGGGCAGCTGAGGAGTATGTGTAGGAATGGGAACTCTGGAAACACCCACTGTCTAGCTGTCAGTCATCATATATGTGAAATGTCATGCCAATAGCACTCCTAGCATCTTGAATTTAGGAAAAAGTGATACATTCATTGATGGCAGGGAAGAATAGTTATTCACAGATAGTGGACTGCACGATAGCTATGGATACCGGACACTTTGCTATGTGGTCAAATGTATAATTAGTCATTGATAAACACCTGAGACCACTTCACACTATGGGAAAAGATGCAGCTTACCTTCTTGCTCTTCATCCACAATATCATGGTTTAAATCTTCAGGACCAGATTGTTGTCTGTTGTAAAAATGCAGGCTGCCCTAAAGGAAACACACCAAAATGAAAAAAGAAAAGTTAGTAAGATTTAATACCATAGTAAGGAGCTATCATTCATACACTGCTACTGTTATCCCCACTTATATTTTTCATAATATGGCACTGCTTTATTAATTAGTATTTTACATATTGCTCTATGAAGAGACTACTTATTTACAGTGATATTTCTCACTTTTACTTGCCTTTTATTATGATACTTGTTTTACTTTTTTAGTTATATGTCATCAATTGATTGCAGGTCTTATTTGTTGGTTTTATTGGTTTGTTTCCTCAGACGTGTAATTGTTTATCTGCCTTTGCTTTTAGTTTGTGAACTACTCTGTTTCTGCACTTAAATTTGAGCTAGTATCCTTATTTTATGCTTCATGCTAGCAGACTGATTTATGGCAGAAACATAATGATTTACGGGTAGGATTAAAGAAAAACAATACCAGTGCTACAATTGTATTTTCTGTTAATACTATCATTCTAAACTAAGGTTAATAGTAACTAGAAATAATACACTCATGTAAGAGGAAAAAGCATAGCAGGATCTTTAGAAGGTTGGTTCGAAAATGGTTGTACAGAACTCAGATCCATAGGTGAGTAGACACAAAGCTTGCATCTTAAGTAACCTTCACAAAGTTTAGCCATAAGGTTATGTGACATTATCAGGCCAAGTGAAGTAGACCAGTACCACAGATCACACGGATGGATCTAAAATTACCAATTCACTTACCAAGTTCACGTTTACAAGTAACCAAGGTGTTATGATGTTTAATATGCAGAGGGAATCCATTCCAAAAGCAAAAGCTGTGTTGTGTTAAGTATCTATCATGACTGCAGGTGCTGTTTATGTGAATGTTAAGGTGTTTTGGTGCTGGTATTTGTAGCAAAATCAGTTCTATGAAAATTAAGGTGATTAAAAAGGGCAGTATGTTTCACAGTGCAAAAAGCCAGCCATTGGGTCATCATGTAATTTTCTATGGGAAACAGTATAAAGAAAGGGGGTGAATGGGCATCCAATCCTTTTGGTTTGGAATTTCTATAGCTTTTTAAGGTGTTTTAGGTGTTAGAGGGATAAAAAAAGCAGATGGCACCCAAGTAGCATTTGTGCTTTTTTGTAGCGAGTAGGTTTCGTTTACCACAGTTACTCCTTTTATCTGTGTTCTTTAGATTCTAAATGTCTAGAGAGATAAATGCTGAAGGGCACTGCTTTCAATAATAGATGTAATGAGGGATGTATATACTGGAACTATCACTTCCTTGGACCTGGAGGAGATGACCACATGGATAAAATGTATTAAGTAGAATGATTATTAAACCACAACTGAGATATGGTGACCAAAGGTAAGCTCACTATCAGAATATACAGGCTTCTAATGACTGTGCTCATTTTGAGAGGAACATACATGATGTGTTGTTGTTGTCTATTGGCTTTTCCTGGTTCGGGGTTGCCACAGCGGAACTCCGGTCCGCTAATGATTGGCAGCAGATTTTCATGAACGCCGAGGTGCCAGCTCGACATTCAACCTTTAACGAAGGCATGCCCATTTACGCATGTCTTTCGAATGCCCACCCAACCACGGGGAGGACATGTAGACTCCACACAAAAGGCACTCCCCGCACTCCAGCTGAGAATCGAATGGGAGAACCTCTTGCTGTGAGGCAACAACACTACCGCTGCACCACTGCGTGTAATAAAACAAAAGTACTCAATTTACTGAAGATGACAACAATACAGTCTTTTGTTTTGAGGGTGTGTGCATGGTAATTACAAAAAACACTGAGTGTCAGAAGGGGAATTAACAACCGCACCCCAGTTTGCAGTCATCAGCTAAGTTTTGTCAGTCATAGACCCTTGCTCTCTGCTTTCAGATCAGCAAATTAGACTCTAAAGTGGAGGGTGGCCTGGGAAAGAGCCCTGCAAGACATTCCACTTTTGACACATTTTGCTTGGGAGAGATTCCCCCAGCCTTTACTATGTGGGTTCTTTCACTTTGCCAGTTACCAAGCCAACAAATGAAGTAAGGATTAATGTTTATATAGGTAAATTTATCAATATTACCTGCATGATGAATGGTGCTGGATGCCCTGGCCAGGTCAAAATATGAAGTATAGACTGTCTGACCCTCCACAAGGGCTTCAGTAACTGTTTCATAACAGCCAGACTGAGTAGCCATAATCTACCTTTCATAAAACCAAACCAATTAGGATCCAGAGTCTGAAATCAGCTAATGTCTAGGCTCATCATATTCTTGGTTAAAATAGTTTAATTCAATGAAAGTTTTTATAGAACAACAAACATCTTCCATAAATAATAATGAATTCTGTTAATGGCACAATATAGGTTCATAGGTGTGTACTAGGCTAATGGCCCTGGAGCCTTTACAAGCCTAGTCCATAGCATTACCCTGGCATCGTGCCACCAGAACTTAGTTCCCTGTGCCTCTGTTAAGTATAGCTACTGGAGTGATCCCTGGGGTGAATTTTCTAATTCCCATCCACTCATCAAGATTTCTCTTGAAGAGGGCCAGTGGGGTGCTCTGCTTGACATGTATGGGAAGTCTATTCCATAGCATGGGCAATCTCTGGGTTATGAACCTGCCCCTCCAGCATGTTCTGTTGATTGTGGTAATATGGTTGAGGTCTCTGGAACATGTGGTGTGGAGGGATTGTGATTTCTTTAGATGTAGCATTTCTAACAGAGCTGGGTCAGACAGGGCTTTGTAAGTCAAGTAGAGATTGCCTCTAAGTAGGCAATATGAGACAGACAATAGTTGGATTTTTCTGAGTCTGTCCATATAGGACAGATGTTTAAGGACTAGGATCCTCTTTGTGAGGCACTTTGCTGCCTCTCCAGTTGTTGCAGGTGTTTAGTGAGGTACATGCCAAATGGGGCATTGTACTTGATGATTGGCCTAATGAGGGAAGAGTAGAGGGAGACAATGACCTCTTTCTTCCTGGATGCAAAACCCTCAGTAATGAGATTTTTATTATTTATTTTATTTATTTATTTACATTTGTTTACCGGGAAATTCCAACTGGACGCAGGTACTTTTTCAGCGGATGCCTCGAGAGAAAAGCTCCACATCATGTACATGATAAATAGAGATACAGAGTTGCAGCAATAGTAAACAACATTGCAGGTTGTTGGCTTTAATACAACAAGATATTGATTATCAACAGTATATACAGCAAATATTGCAAGTTAAGATAGTTTATTGTCGTTTATAATATTAGTAATAAAGTTGTCAGACAAGATTTTAACGTATGTAAAGACAACTCGCTAATTCTGACTGTGGTTAGTAGTGGTGGTAGTATAGTTGGGTTAAGAGTCTAGGTGGGGGGGGAAGAGGGGGTGTTAGTCTGGATTAGAACAAGGACAAAGCCAGTGCAAATTTAAGTGGAATTTGAGTGCAGTCTTGAAAAGGCTGCTGGAAGGTAGAGTAGTTATAGAGGGTGGAAGATTGTTCCAAAGTTTAGATATGGTACATGAAAATATGGCTTCTCCTGCTGAGTTTTTGGGTTTGATAACAGTGAGTTGATTTTTGTTTCTTGATCTTAGGTGCCTACTGGAGTGATAGGGTTGGAGAAGGATTTGAAGGAAAGGGATGTTAAGGGGGTGGTTAATAAGTTTATGAGTGAGGGTGAGTTAATTAAAGTGAAGGAGTTGTGGGAGTTCTAGATAGTTTAGTTCTTTAAGGGAGATACAATGATGGCTGCAATAGGAGGTTCCAGTGGCATATTTAGCAATTTTGTTGTAACAAGCATCCAGCTTGTGAAGGTCTGTCTAAGGTTGGTAAGTATGGGGGATGCATAGAGTAGGGTGGAGATTAGCTGGGAATTGGCTATGGAATTTCTAGCCACCTTGGTTAGGAATTGGCAGCTTCAATATAATGCAACAAGTTTCTTGTGAACTTTGTTTATTGTGAGAGATATGTGGGTGTCAAATCTAAGTTTGTTGTCTATTTCCACACCAAGTAATTTTGTGTGTTCTGAAAGAGAGATGATGGTATTGTCTTTAGCGAGAATGTTGAAGTGGGTGGTGTTTTGGGAGGCTTTGGAAGGTTGGAACAGGAGAAGTTTTGTTTTACTTGGGTTGAGTAGGAGCTGAGCATTGGATAACCAGCTTACTACAGAAGAGAATGATTCCTGTGTGATTTGTTGAAGTTCTGGTAGAGTGGGGGCAGAGCAGGATGAGAGTAGAGTCGTCTGCATACTGTATAAAAGATGCTTGTGTGGTGGCAGTATGTAGAGTTAGTGAAAAGTGAGAATAGTAGAGGGTCAAGGATAGAGCCTTGGGGAACTCCGAGAGTAACTGGGAGGCGAGGTGATATGTTATCGTCCCAGATTACTGATTGCTGGTGTCTGTGTAGATAGCTTTGGAACCAGTTGCAGGCTGACTGTGAGACAGAGAGGTTGGAAGGAGTAGAGAGTAGTAGCTCATGAGATACCATGTCAAAGGCCTTTGAGAGATCTAGAAATATCGCATTAGAAAAGAGGCCATTGTTTTTGTGATGAAGTACAGTGTTGGTGAAGGAGAGCAGAGTGGAGTTAGTGATTTGATATGGCCTGAAACCATGTTGGGTTTTGGAGAGGAGATTATTAGCTAGGAGGTAGTTGGAGACCTGGGTATTGATACATTTTTCAAGTATCATGGAGAGAGGGGAGAGGCTAGCAATGGGGCGGTAATTGGAGAGTTCAGTGGAGGGGAATGATGTGCAATATCTTCCATATTGCGGGAACATAGCTTTCTATTATAGAATGGTTGATTAGAATTGAAATTGGGTAGGCTAGTGTATCAGCTGCAATTTTCAAGTATTCAGAGGGGAGGTTGTCAGATGCAAGTTTGGTGGGTTTAAGTTTTGACAATAGTCTTTTTATGTTGGAGGTAGGTACTGAGGTGAAGAAAAAAAGACGAGTGGGGGGTTTAGGGTTAGGAGTTGGGGGGCTGTTGTAGGGAAGTGTTGTTTGTTTAGAGATGTTATAGTTTCAGTGAAGTGTTTGTTGAAGGATTCAGCAATACTGCTGGAGGAGGGGGAATGGATGGCTGGGGGGTATCAACCTTCCCTGGGTGGAGGATAGTGTTAATAGTGGACCAAGACTGCTTAGGGTTGTGGTTGGTAGAGTTTAGGGTGGATTTATAATAGAGGGCTTTGTCTAATTTTATTTGCTTTTTGGCTTTAATGTTCAGTTCAAGGAATGATTTCCTCTCTGAGTTATTTTTTGTGTCACATAGAAGGACTTTCTGCACACAATGGCAATGCAGTGGTCAAAAGAGAGGTTACTGTCAACCTGTGTTCTCAGATCTCTTATAACACCTTCTGGGTTCAGTAGACTACCATCGATGTGGTAATTCATGAGAACCGGGTTTTTCCCAAAGGGGATGATGACACATTTTTTGGCATTGAGATTAAGGCCATGGTTCTGACACAAGTCACTGGTCTCAGTGAGGCCTAATAAATATTCATTATTATGTATAACAGAATATCCAAAAAGTTTTTTGTAATAAGCATTTTGAATTATGTTCATTATTAAGTATCACAGCTGCAGGTACAGTAAATAAAAATATACCATGTTTCCATTTCTTTTAAAATCCTGGAACTATACAGATATAAATGCAGATTAGAAAAGTGATATATGACAATATTTTTCAAAAAATGACTGTTGTGTAAATGCTACATATATAAAGTAGCATTGGTTTTGTCAAGAAATATTCTTTTAAATATCTATGATATGATATATATTTATGAATGATTGTCTCATGAAATATCAGACATGAATGAAAAAAATTGTGATAATTTCAGAGTGAATCTAAAATGATAGAAAACTGCACAAACTAAAAGTAGTTTTTGCAGGGGTAAATCCCCCTGCAACCCCCCCCCCCCACATACACACACACCCTGCTAATTATATATACGAATTCCAAGATCACATAACAGTGCGTTAAGGACAAATTCCCTTACCCCGCTGTAACTCAATATCATAAAAAAACAAATCCCAGCAAAACCACCAGTGAAAATGTTTTTTTTTTTTAATTACTAAAAAGCATTTGCTAGTAGGACTTTTAACTCTTCTCAGATGCAACCATATATATAAATAGAGAGAGAGAGATGCACTGATCGAAATGCCAGACTATCTGCTTTCATGAGCAGAAATGCTTCTAAAAGTAGTGACTGTACATAAAAATACTTTTTGAAATATTTATTTTTTATAAAATAATTTTGCAATGTTACTTTGGAGGTCATGTATAACTTACTTTAATGAATATACTGCGTGATTTTTGAATGACTAGGTATAAATTTTTGCAGGGCAATAATTATGAAATACCACCTAAATCAATGTTATTAAAGCTTAAACCATTTCAATAACAGATGCAGACATAATTTATGCTTGTAAGAAGAACAGTGTTTACCTATGCAGGGATTTATTAAGCAAGATAAAGTGAACTCATAAGTAATACGTATAAAACCAAAATAACAATTGTCATAACAATACAGGCAAGTACGTGTTTAAATATGGTAACATATAATTTAAAATGTTAAGCTTAATGGCTGAATACTAAAAACAAAAAAAACTCCAACAAATGAAAACAAAAATGAAGCAGGCAGCCAGGTTCCACACAAATATTTAATAAATTAAATGCTTTTGTGTGAAACTGACAGATGAAGTCCTTTGTATTTTCAGACGAAACCGCTTAATTTATTAAATATTTGTGTGGAGCCTGGCTGCCTGCTTCATTTTTGTTTCACTTAATGGTTGAATGTGAAACAGATATATGTAGCTAACCTAATTTTTTTTCATTACATATTCACATCTCAATTTGATACAAGGGAGGTCAGGACAGGATGGTTGTAGTGTTGTCATAATAGTCTGTTACAATGTTGTGTTAATGAAAGTTCATATTAAATAAAATATAAAATATTCCCATCTGTGTAACTTACTGTTCTTTCTGTGTTTCTTGGACACTTTCTAATTCTTCTGAATATTTAGTCTGTTACTGTACTGTCGGCTTTATTGTTTATGTAAAGTTCATTTATTAATTTTTAACTCTTATTCCTGTCAAGTTATATATATAATTGCTATTTTTATCTGAGAGGAGGGGTATCATTTACCACTGTATGTTAACAAGCTGTCTCTCCTCTGCTTGGCAAGAAAGGTTCACCCTACTACCAGTTAAAATATTAATGTGCATTGATTCATATTTGGTTTAATTAGGAGCACCAGGTTACTGGAGGTCCCTGGTCATTCCAGGGTGGTGTCAGAGCTACTCTTCCAGGAAGAAAGTTATATGGAACTGGAAAATGTCACCAGCCTTCCCTGGGAATCATGTGTGTGTAAATAATATCTTGTATGAAAGATATTTACCATGGGTAAGGGGCACTCAAAGACACTGTGGTTTACAGGGAGGTTAGTGAGAAAAGGGATTGAGAGTGCTAGACCAAATACTCAGCTCTGCTTGTATGCACTCTAATTTGGGGGCTAGGTTCCAGACATTCATTATATTCTTCAGTTTCTGATAAATCACTAAGTTTAAACTCACTGATGTTTAGTCTGTCAATAATGCCAATCATTAGAGTTCTGTGATATATTAATGCAATGCATCCTGTAGTTAAAAGTATAGGATTTGAACTGTTTCACCTCCATTTGCTTGTCACATCTGTTTTTGTCTGTATATAAATAGAAGGTTCCTGCATTGCACTCTTCTATTTGTAACCTGTTTCTTGAGTCAAAGATGTGAGGTTTGAATCCTTCCCTTCTATTTTATTTCAGTCTGTCAGTTGGTACAGAGAAAACCACAAAAAGGAAGCTAGAGCCTTGGAAAAAAAATAAATAAATAAAACAAGAATCTGAAACAACCTCAGCCCAACCAGTTGACAGAAACAACAGGCAAAATCAGTTGTTTAAAATAAAACCTTTTAATAAAAAGGCGAGTGCTTTTGTCTGTTATAAACTTAGAACTTTATCACAACTAAGCACAAATAAACATCACACCAATAAATACTCATCAAACAACTTATTAATTGAATGTACAATTAAAATAAGTTCAATGAAAATAGAAGAAGTTCCATATTTATTTAAAGCAATACTTTAGCAGCTCATAGTTTGAGTAAACTAGTTAAAGAAAGTGCATCATTCAGTCCAAGGGGTTCACAGGCATTTAACCACACTTGCCAAAGAAGCTTGCAATACTCTAATGTACGTTCTCAAGGACCCCCCAGGCTAAATAATATCTGTTCCAATGCTAAAAGGAAAGCTTCTTCTTACTGTTGCAATTCTTTTTCTTTAAACCATGTATTGTTACAGTTTGAAATACTAATGTCATCATAGTGTTGATAAATTATCTTTTTCAATATGCATTCAGTTTTACCTGCATAAAAATAATGGTAATCATTACAAAAAGCCAAGTACAGAGGTACAATCAATGCCTCAGGAAAACTTAAAAGAATAAGTACAGCTTTAATAATCAACTCTCTCATTTATATATTATGTATTTTATATTGTGCACAGAATCTGCACTTCCTAGTCCTAAGCTTTTACTACCACTCAATATTATTTTAGTAGCTTCCGCTTCCAATTTCTCTTTTAAATTTGGCTGTCTCTTGTATACAAACTGTGTTATACCCCTAATATCTTAGGAGTCAGTATCAAATTCAATGATTTTCCATTTCCTCTGGATTAGTGACTTTATGTTCATACTTTCCCATCCAAATTTTAAAATAATCGCACAGTCAAAACTCTCTGAATCATTACTGCTTCCATTGTTCAACTCAGAATCGGTGGGGGTTATATCCTTGTTCAATAATGGGAAAAAAATCTGTCTTGACTTTTCTTTAAAATTTCATCTCTTATTTCCAACAATAATGTCCTTGGGTAACCTCTGTCCAAAACATCCCACCTAAATGTTCCAATTTATCCTTTAGTTTGCCATCTTCCAAAACAATTCTAGATAGCTAACCATTTGTCCCTCCACCAAACTCCTCTTTTTTTTAATAAGGATAGTTGCTTTGAAGATGTAAATAATTGTTTGAAAACAAGGACATTATTCTGTTTTTATTGAACTTGTCATTTTAATTGTTCATTTAATTAGCGGTTCAATCAGAATTTATTGGTGTGATCAGGTCATGTGATTATATGGATTTTTATAAAAAGGAGATATGGTCCGTTTGTGATTAGCTGATGAAGTCCTAAATTTATAAGGGATGAATGCACTTAACTTTTTTTAAAAAAGTTTTGTTGCAAAGAATTTATTCTGCCTGCTGTTTCTGTGGAGTGGCTGGGCAGATGTTGTTTTGGATTCACAGCTGGTACAGTGGGTTAAGGCTGTTCGCTGCAGATCCTTTGACACATTGTTTTATTCCCTCATCCCTGATTTACCTACTGTGTGACCTTGAGGAAGTCACTTAATGAGACAGTGCTTTGGGACAACTGGAAATTTGGCCAGGCTTCTCAATGGTCCCCTGGACTGCAAGTCTAGCAAATAACTATGAACCAGTGTAGTTATGGTATAAAGGAAGAATGAACTAATTTTAGTAAACATGAGCAGCATCACATTAGGCATGTACTTTGGGTATGATCCTTGGTTTCCTTGCTATGTTGACAGTGTTTTTATTATTTAGCTGTGAAAAAAAATAACAGCATGAAGTCTATGAGTTTACAGTTACTGTTTTAATTATGTATACATTTTTAATTTAGATTGCATTTCAAAACTGTATGCCTGCAAAAACAATGTGCTTTGGCTACAACAGTTTGTCTTCCACTTTATGCAGATAAGTAAGGCTATGAGTTTTTAAAGAGCTACTTCCCGTAAAGCTTAATTATCTCAGTCTTTTGTCTTCTCTACGATTCTGATCAAGTTACTTCAACAGAGGGTAATCCTGGGCCGTCTCAGAATAGGGACATTTGTTTCCACAGGGCTGTCCCGGACTGTTAACAAATGTGCTATGCCTTACCGGCACTCTTCACGTGGCTGCTAATTAGTGCTTCACTCCAAGTTATTTGATTATGAATTCCAGCACATCTGATGTAGTTTAATGGACTGCCATATGCATTTTACTAACAGTGAGATTCAAGGAAAGATAAGCTTACTGTTTCTAATGTTAAGTCTGTTGTCCATGCAAGAGTGCTTTGTTTTGTTTAGATGTCTGTCAGTGTTTTTGGTGTAAGATTTAAAACAAAGTAAATATAATCTCTGTGATAACTGTAAAAGTAAATAAAAACAGTGTTTCACAGTAATTTGGGAGAGAAAGCCAAGTAATGGGATATTGTTGTGGCTGGTTGGGGGCTGGTTCATTACCCTGCATAGGGCCTGCTTTTATCACAGTCTGGCTATGCTGACTCTGATTACATAACCTTTAAACAATATAGTATTATCAACCATTTGGGTAGGTCAGACCTGTACTGAGTAACATCAGATGGCAGAGCTAGTCTTGAGAAGATATAGGTGTCTTGCTAGCATGTAAGCCCTCAAGGGGGAAAAAAATGTTGTTGTATTCATTACTAAATATTCTGATATTTGCATGATTTGTGGGTTGTTGAACATAAGCTGCTGCAGCATCAATGTTGTCTTTAATCATTTTGCTTTATTCATTGCACTAAAAATGAATCATTTCATTAATAGGCCTGGAATGTGTAACACAGTATAAGCATTTTTAATTTTAGTACTATATTTTGCAGTACATTCTTTACTGCCAACTGTAACTGTGAAGGGGTTGAGATTTGAAAGGTCATATAGTCTGTATTATTTGTTGGGATGATCAGAACTGTCTGATCTTCAGCATCTATTACACAGTCTTTGCAAATTACTGTGATACAAACCTTCTCTAAAAGATTGGATGGTAAAAGGATTCCCGCAGTTAATTAAAAATGTTTAGTTTGTCTGCAGTTAATGCATAGGGCTAAAGCTGTGACTTGTTAATGAGATGCTTGCTTGCTGAGCAAATGGTGCATTGTTTGAATTTTTCCACCTTCATTTACGTACTGGGTAACCTTGAGCAAGTCACTTAAATAGATAATGTTATGGGATATTGAGAGTTTGGGCTAGGCTCCTTAATGGTCTCCTGCACTGCATGCCTAGTAACTAACAATGATCATGTGGCTGTTTTTTTCATTCTATATTGCATAGTGGATCTAGTTCAGGAAATGTTATGGAAATATCATTAGCACACCAGTTAATGCAACATGGGTGATTTATTCTTCAAGGTTGTGGACACTACATTTGTAAATGAAACATTGAAATGCAAAGTTGTTTGCCAACAGCAGCATCTCCATTAATAGTAGTTATTTAATGTGGAATTATTCAGATGAATTTTACTTCTGCAAAGGTTGTTCATATTAACTTAACATATTTTATTAGGTGGTTAATACTTCTTAAGTTCTCATCATAAATACTTTTCTATTTAAAATGTGCTACACGTGGCATGGCCTTATAATGTGATGTAGTTCTTCCAAAGCTACCAATAAAGTACATTCAATTTATCTCTTCATAACAATAAGGAGTATAAAATATCGCTGCTGATGGGGTTGGGGGCTGGGGATTATCTGTGGATGAAAGTATCTTACACTCATCCTTTTAAATAGTCTTTTATCTGGTTTGCAGGAAAAGTCAGCAAGTGAGTGTGTGTGAATTAACTTGGAATACTTTACTATGGTTATGATGTTTGTGTGAAACAAATTTCAGATATGTTACTTTAGTCATTATTACAGTTATTTTTTTACACATACATCTGAGAAGGATGGAATGAATAATGTAGCTATGATTGCTGGGTCTGGGTGATGTCTTAAAAATGACTGATCCTACTGAAATGATAAAGTTAAAAAGACACTAGTGTGTCTTTGGTGGACTAGTGTGCATTTGTGTAAAGCAAACTGTGGTCAGTTTTATCACAATCAGACATATGTGTACACAATCAATAATGTGGCCACAATTGATAACTATGGATATAGATGAATTACAGTGAAACCAATTTTAGTGAAATTTTATGGTTGAAATGTATTAAAACTGGTATAGTTGTTATTATTAGTTAATCCATTTTGTTTCATTGCTTACTGGAAAAACGTGCAAGACTATACATTTAAAATATACTCTTGAAAATGTGCCATATTAAACAAGAAATATAATTTATAGGTTCCTAGGTTGGTACTAGGCTATCGGCCCTAGGACCTATACAAGCTTAGCCTTAACAATTCCCTGGATATTTCTTACCACGATATTTACTTCTCTGTCTAGCAGGGCAACTGACATGATCCTCGGGGTGAATTTCCTATCTCCCATCCAATCATCAAGGTTCCTTTTCAAGAGGGCCAAGGAGGCGCTCTGTTTGACATGTATGAGCACTCTATTCCAGAGTATTGGGAGTCTCTGGGTCAGAAACCTATCCCTCCAGCATGTTTTGTTCACTGTGATGAGAAGGTTTAGATCCCTGGAGCATGTGGCTCTGAGGGATTGGGATTTCTTTAAGTGGAGCATGTCCAACAGCTCAGGGTTTGACATAGCCTTCTATGTTAAGCAGAGATCACCTCTGAGTAGACAATATGCCACAGAGTATAGCTGGAGTTTTTTTCGACGGTCAGCATATGGCATCTGCTTTAGGCCTGTGATTCTTTCTGTGGTCTTTCCAGATGTTGCAGATGTCTTGTGAGGTACATACCAAATGGGGCATTATACTCTATAATGGGTCTAATGAGGGATGAGTACAGTGGGACAATGACCTCCTTTTTTTCTGGATGAAAAGCCCTTAGTAATGAGGTGTGCCACTTAGAAGGATTTCCTGACTGTTGTGGTGATGTGGTTATCGAAAGTGAGACAACTGTCCACCTGTGTCCCTAAGTCTCTCATCACACTTTTGATGTTTAGTGTACTGCCACCTATGTGGTAATTCATGGGTACATGTTTTTTCCCAAAGGGGATAACAATACATTTCTTGGCATTGAGCTTGAGCCCATGGCTCTGGCACCAGGCATCTGTTTCTGTAAGGCCCTTTGTAGAATATCCACATCATTTGGGGATTCAATAATGGCTCCCAGTTTGCAGTCATCTGCAAACTTTGTTAGCCAGAGTCCCTTAGTGTTGTCCTCTACTTTAGAGAAGTAGATGCCAAACAAGAGTGATCCCAGGACTGAACCCTGAGGTACTCCACTTGTCACTTGTCTGGAGCTGGATTTGGAATCAGCTACTTTTACAGTCTGGGTTCTGTCAATAAGTCAGTTGGCAACCCATCGAGTGACATAGGGATTTATGCCCAGCTTGGTAAGTTTATCTATGATTCCAGAGTGGGGGATGGTGTCGAAGGCCTTGGCGAGGTCCAGATAGGCTGTGTGGACCGCCTTACCCTCGTCCACAGCTCTGGAGACTGATTTGAAGAAGTTAATAAGGTTCAGGAGGCAAGATCGGCCCTTCACAAACATAAACTGGGTGGGGTCCACAGTTTGAAGATTGCCAATGTCTTTGTTTATAAGTTCCATGATAATGTGTTCCATGCCCTTGCAGATCAGGCTCGTCAGACTGATGGGATGGTAGTTTCTGGGATCCAAGGCGGATTCCCCCTTGTGGAGTGGGATAACTGTAGCTGTGCACTACTCAGTGGGCATGAAGCCCGAGGTGAAGCTAAGATTAAACATGATACTTAGGTGAGGTGCCAGTTTATTTTGTAGTTCATGTAGTACATAGCCTGGGATGTCATATGGTCCCATGGATGCTGTATTCTTAGCTTTGGAGAGTGTGGTTTCTACCTGTGTGGCCATGATTACCAGAATTTGGCAATCTTCTGGTATTGAGATGGGCCCTTTAGGGGGTGAGAGGAGGGGTGAAGTTGGCACTAAATCGATCTGCCAGGATATTGGCAATATCTATGGGATCAGTATATTTAATGCCATTCTGTTGAAACTCAGAGCAGATCTGAGCATTGCCATTTAGATTCTTGACATAACTATGGAATGACTTGTGGTTGTCTTTGGAATCTTTGGCAATTTTATTTTTGTAACTAGCTTTTGAGGATTTTATGAGGGATCTCAGCTTCTTACTGAGGCTGGTGAGGGAGTTTTTTGCATCCTGGAATTTTCCTCTTTTCTGCAACAGTTTCTTCCTTCTGTTGTATAATTTGTTTATAGCAGGAACCACCAGATTGGCTTCCTTTTTTTGGAGGAGAGCATTTTGGTTCTATTTGGGATGGCGCGATTCATGCACAAGTGGATGTGCTTGTACAGTACCTTAGTGTAAGATTCTGCAGTCGAACTTTCAGATCCCGTCTGCATGGGTGTCATGAAGTTTGTCACTTCTGACTTCAGTAGCATGAAGTTAGCTTTGGAGATGTTTTTAAGGAGGTTTCCTTACTGGGGAGGGTGTGGGTGGGATGTGGATGTCAGGAGTGATTTGCTTATGGTCAGACCTGACCAATGAGAGGGTGACCACTGGTGTGGAGCATCTATCTCCCATGTTTGGTATGACCAGGTCTAGGATATTGGAGCCCCTGGTGGGACAATGGATTAGTTGATCCAGAGCATTGGAATTTATGAATTCCAAGAACCATTGGGAAAAGGAGTTGGTACCCGAGTAGTTTTCCCAGTTAATGACAGGGTAGTTGAAATAACCCAGTATTAGGGTGTTTGGTTGTATCTTAATATTTTCCAGTATGTTTAGAAAGGTGCAGTGAGAATCTTGGGGCATGGTGTGGGATCTGTAGCAAGCTATAATTTGGATTGCAGTCTTACCTAGTGTTAGTTGCACCTGGAGAATTTTAGATGCATTGTGTTGGGCAACTAGCCTGGAGGTGTGAATATCCTTGGTGAATATGGACACTCCTCCACCTTTAGTATTTCGGTCTTGGTTTTGTGGCAGAAAAGTGTGGTAAGTGTTGTAGCCTGGTATTGCAGGGGTGTTCTCTGGAGCCTTGAACCAGGTCTCAGTTACTGCACAGATATCAATGTTCTCTATTTTTAGGAGTGGCTCGAGAGAGTGCATTTTGAGGTTTAGACTTCTAGCATTGAGTAGCATTACCTTCAGATTTTGCATGCTTGTATCTGTTATGGTGGTGGTTTTCTCCTTTGAATCTTGCCTAAAAAAGGCACTATAGGGGTGGCAAGAACTTTAGCCAGTAACCTGCATCCCAGGGGTGACAGGTGCAGACCATCTCTGGCAAAGCATCATGGTTTGTCGATCATGTCTTACCAAGCAGACAGATACTGGATCCCCTTTGAATGACACCAGAACCTTAGCCAACTGTTGAAGTCAAGTCCTTATACTGTGGTATCATTCTGGGCAAAGGCAGGATGCTACTCGGGGCTAGAGTCATACCTGCCTGGGCCACATGATCCGAGAGCTCTTCCATGTCTCTTTTCATGTAGTCCAGGGAGGTACAGCTCAAGTCATTCACTCCAGCATGGACAATGCAATCGGGAAGGTGAATCCAAAAGAATGCTTTCATGGCCCTAAAATATATGCTGGGTGCCCATGGTTTGAAAACAGCCTGGAGTCCAAGGTATACCTAATCCACCACATGGTATAATTTAAGGAAAAGAACAGTAAATAGTCTACAGGCAGTAGCTGTTTCCTCCACCCCCCCTATTTTTGTTGTGTTTTTTATGTCAGGGTATGGACATTTATTTTTGTTGTTCCGAGCAATATCTTTCAGGGGTCAGCCACCTCTCAGTTGGCATGCAAACTTTGAAGGGCTTGGCGTCAAAACCTGTATTTTAGTCATCTCAGCTCAAGCTGACTAATGGTTTAGGCATGTGGCAGGTGCCTTGAAGCTTTGCAAGCTCTCTGGCACTTATATCCAATGCATGATATAAGCCAATACAGCTTAGGCTACTGCAGCAATGGTCATTCAAACATATATGGTTATGGTAAGTTTACTTATACTGCTGTACTTTACTATGATGACAGATAGAGAACAAGGACTAATAACATCTATAGTACTTATGAAAGATCCTAGACATGTTAAGAGAGTCTGGGCTTTGTCATTGTTCCTATTGTTTTCATTAAAGTAAACAAAGAGTAGTTGGCAGATAAGTGCTGAGGTTGGGACTACCTTGCAACCCTTGTTGCATATATGCTCCAAGTCTATTTTTCCATTTCCTTATGAAACAGGAACTGCAGTGGTAAATTTGTGACAAAGATCACAGCACCCTCTAACAAGATATTTATTTGAATAGAGCAGTGAAATTATTTACCACATGACTTCACATCTCTCAGAAATACAACTGAAGAAAACTTTGTCCCAATGTATTGCATCCTCTAGGTATTCCATACTTAGATAACACAGGCTCCACAAAGTACCATTTACTCTTCAGAAAATAAAGGACACGTACAATTACAATGTGCAGTTTTACCTTTGCTGTACACTTCAGCAGTATGGAACTGTAAGCTTATTCGCTATTTAAGGGTTGTGTTTTGTTGAACAGAGCATGTTTTGTAACTTAAAGAAGCATTTCCAAGTGCAATCTTGAGCATATAAATAGTGAGCACATGCAGGCAGCAGTGCCATTTTGAGATAACAGCCAAAGTGTTAAGATGCATGGATGTAATAGTCAGTCTGTTTCTAAGTTTATTTAAGTTTAAGTTACTAAGCCTCAATCCTGATGTGTTTGTATATAATAAAGCTGCTTTAACTGAACCCACAACTGTTCATCTATTTTATCCTGACCAGATGAGCGACAGGTTTGATCTAATTTTAAGACGTTTGAGACTCACATTTTAAGGAAGGCAATAATCACCTGTCCTTCATAGCCTTCTTACTAGCCCATAAATTTGAAAGGTATTTCTCCTGTTACAGTTGTCTTCATCATCCAAAGATTGTTACAGTTTCTATGTGCATCTGAGTAGGTACTTCACTTGCAATTCAGGCTTCTGCAGCCTAATATCCTTATCACTTCTTTTAACTCATGTAGCTGTCTCTAGACAAATACTTTAAAGATGTTCATTACTACTGCAGGCAAGTTAATGCTGCAGTATTCCCTGGGTTACTCATCTGAAATTCTCCTGATTGTGCAAGTGGGCCCTGTGCCATTCATGTGGACAATTGTGCAGGTGGTGGGTGTTGCAGTACTTCCTATGTCATTCGCATGGAATTCTCTTGATTGTACAGTGATGGGTACTGTAGTATCCCTGTGTCATCATCATCATCAGCCCCCTTTTTTCCCATTTTTCTACATATGGTCAGGGAATCGTGTTAACTGTCACCATCTCTCTTGATTCAATGCTACACTCCTGCCTTCCTCGACACTCATGCCTGACTGTTGCAGATCTTCTTTCACACAATCTATTCCCCTCTTTGCTGGATGCTCTAGTTTCTTTTTACCCTGTTCCTGTCTGTCCCAAATCTTCTTTACCAGATTGTCTTCTACTTTTCTGCATGTGTCCAAGCCACCACAATCTGTTCTCTTTTATCTTTCCTGCAATTGGAGCTACTTTGGCTTCTGCTCTTATGTCCTCATTTCTTCATCTGTCCCACAGAGTGCATCCTACAGCCTTTCTCAGGCACTTAATTTCCATCATCTCTAGCTTTTTCATCTGCTCTGCCTTTGTTGCCCAGGTTTCTGTACCACACAGTAGTACTGGTCACACCACTGTCTTGTACAGCTTACTTTTCAGCTTCTTTGGAATTCTTCTGTCATTGACTACACCTGACACTCTATGCCAGTTGGCTGCAGCCCCTATGATTCTAGCTTTGATCTCTTCATTCATACTTTCCTTCTCCTCAACCACCCCTCCAAGATACTTGAAGCTATTTACCTGTTCTACTATCTTCTCTTCTATCTTAATTCTCAGCTTCTTTTGATTTCACCAATTTGCTGCCATTATCACTGCCTTACCTGTGCTTAGTTTCATCCCATGTGCCTTCAGTTTTGCATTCCATTGCTCTATACTTTGCTGGAGTTCTTGCTCAGAGTCTGCCTGTAATGCCACATCATCTGCATACAGTAGCTTTGTTGATCCCTCCCCTCCAACCTGTTTGCTAATGTAGTCCATCATCAGTATGAATAGCAATGGGCTCAGAGCGGAACCCTGGTGTACACACACTCCCACTGAGATCCTCTTTGTGAGGCCAAACACTGTTCGTACTTGAGTCATTGGGTCCTTGTACATAGCCTGCACTAATTCTACCAATGTTTCTGGGACTTCAAACCACTACAGTACTGCCCAGATCAGCTTTCTTGGGACTTTGTCATATGCTTTCTCCAAGTCTAGGAATGCCCAGTTGGACTCTTTCCTCATCTCTAGCTTCTTCTCAACTATCTGGCTCACTGCAAGCATTGGGTCATTTGTGCTGCATCCTGATCTGAATCCAAACTGCTAATCTCCCCTCTTACATTCTACTACTTTGCGTATCTGTTCATCAATTACCTTCTCTAAAACTTTCATGCAGTGTGATAGGAGTTTGATTCCTCTGTACTGCCCACAGTTGTGGATGTCCCCTTTGTTCTTGTACACTGGCATGAGTATGCTTATTCTCCAGTCATCTGGGATACGCCCTTCTCTCCAAACTGCTGTAAGTATCCTCAGGAGCCATTTCTCCCCTATCTTACCCAGCATCTTCATCATATCTGCTGTGACCTCATCTGAGCCTGATGTTTTTCCTGACTTCACTTTCCTTAGTGCTGTTCTTACTTCTTCTAGGGTGGGCTCCTCTTCTTCTCTCATCTAGGCTGTTTCTGAGGCAGTACAGCTTCTGTGGGGTTTTATTCATTCAGAAGCTGCGGGAAATATTCCTTCCATCTGTCTTTGATGTCCTGTGGACTAGTGAGCAGGTTGTTGCTGACATCATTTATGAAGGGTGTCTAACTATCTTCTTTATCTTTTTGTCTCTGCTTTGCAACCTGATATAGTTTCTTTGTGCGTCCTAATGAGTCACTTTCCAGAAGCTCGCTATTGCAACTACTTCTTAGCTTTTTTGTTAGCCAACTAGTATTCCTTTTTAGACTGGTTGGTCTTTTCTATCTCCTAGTTTTTCCTGCACTCCTTCTTTCTTTTGATGACTCCCTGGACTTCTGCATCACCACTGGCTTTCCCTATGTACTTTATTTCCATATCTGTCTCAGCCACATGTCTGTTCTGTAGTCCTCACACATGCTGTTTTGAGGCGCTGCCATTGTTCTTCAACTCCACCTAGTTCCTCCTCTTCTTGGGGTGCTAGAGCCCTAAGTAATTCCTTGAACTGTTGTATTTTCTCCCCAGTCAACTTCCAGGTCCTCAACCTGGTCTCTGTTGACCTTAGAGCCTTCTCTGACCTCTGCTTGCAGCTGATTGTGGCAACCAGTGGTTTATGCTGCAGGCTGACTGTTTCACTGGGGATGATTTTGCAATCATTGATTCTTCCCCAGTGCCTTTTCCTTACTAGGAGGATATCTACTGAGTTGCATGTTGGCCACTCTTATATGTGATCTTGTGACTGTCTCTCATTCTGAACCATGTGTTGGCTACTATCAAGCCATTTACTAGATGGAAGTCTAGAATGGCCTCTCCTTCTTTATTCCTATTGCCCCATACGTGACCCCAGGCAATCCTCGTATCCTGTTCTGTCTGTCCCGATATGTGCATTCAAGTCACCCATTATTAACACCAATTAATGTTGTCCTGCTTTATCCAATAGGTCCTGCAACTTCTGTCTGAATGCACACCTTTCCTCACTATCACAACCCTGCTGTGGGGGATATGCTGAGATTATGAATACTGCCCTTTTATTACACTGTAGTCTGATTGCCATGAGTCTGTCACTAATTCTGATGATAGCCCTCACTGCCTTCTGATGCCTCTCTCTCACCACAATTCCACCAATTTCCTGTGTTATGATATCCCTGTGTCATCCATGAGGAATTTTCCCAGTTGGGCAGCTGCTGAGGACAGCTCCCATGTCATCTGAAGAACAAGGAACTAATTCCACTAGATATTTGGCTATGTTCATTTTACTTCTTCACCCATGATTCTTCATGGGTGTGATGTCTATATGAGGTGTTTAAGACCATAAGACCACAAGATCTGTTTTTTTTTTGTTTTGTTTTTTGTTGGGGGGGGGATTTAGCAAAGCAGGAACACTTGCAGCCAGAGTAAAACCACTAGATGTACAGCTCTGTTGCAGTAAGCAAACTATGTTTTTAGCATTTTAGTAATATATTTTTGCAGTACCTTCTTTACTGTCGTCTGTAACTGTGACGGGGTTGTCCTATAGTCTGCATTATTTGCTGGGATGGTCATAACTGTCTGATCATCAGCATCCATCACACAGTCATTGCATATTACTGTGATACAGTCCTGTCTAAAAGACTGGATGGTAAAGAATTCCTGCATTTAATTAAAACTATAGTTTTAGCTTGTTGTTATAGTACCATATCATGTATCTGTTTCTTGCTCTACTGCAGTATCTTACAGCTGTACTGAAATAGTCTGAAAGTTTGTATGTTTCATCCACGGTGGAACTTAAATGAAATTTTATACCACGGCCTTTAGCATGATGCTCTCACTCCTTACTATATTCAGCAAAACTGTATTGCTTACTCCAATCTTCCAAAGAAATAGTAGTTTCTGCACCAGCACAGTACAACATTAAGCTTGCTATCTGTAGTGTTAATGCCACGAAAACATACAAAAATGTCAAAAGCAATTTTTGCTTTCATCTTCATTGAAATGTTTAACAAAAACTTTCCTTAAGGTCAGCAAGTTAAATAACACTTACAAGAAAGACACACTGCAGTCTCTCCTGGGTTAACTTCCTTCCAGGAAACAGTTTTTTGTTATACTTTCCTTGGATAGGATATACTCTTCCTTGGTTTCACTGATAGTTTATGAAATATATGCCTTCTGGGAATGAACAACTTTCACAATTTTTGGCATCTCTTGTAAAAATAGTTTTCATAACCTCTAAATCACAGACCCAAAGCTACATATTATAAACTTCTGCTGACTGACCAATGTTAATACAAAACATAAACAGTCTGACAATGGCACCCAACTGAGTGCAGGTATTTCAGTCCTGCTATGGTTAAGTAGAGCTTCAGAAACAGACGCATCATCCAAAATAATCTATCATTACATACATCGCTCAAGTATATCAGTCCAACTGCCCTTATATATAAAATATAAATGAACATATACATATACATATATATGCACACACATACACACACACACACACATTTTATATATATATATATATATATATATATATATATATATATATATCGAAGCACTTAAAATAATCAGATATGTCTAATATGGAATACCTGTAATGCTGCTAGAATTGATCAAAGAATCATATGATCAATTCTGCCAGCATCACTATATGGAGGTCACTGAACAGCATACACACACACACACACACACACACACACATATATAATAAATATATATATATATATATAGATATAGATATATATAGAATATATGCAGAACATTGACTGCACAAATAACATATCACAAAAGATTGACCAAATAAGGTTGAGCCATGAAACCTTGAATACATTACAAACAGCATTGCACCCTCTAATTATATATACCAAGTCCAAGATTGCACTACAGTGGGGAAAAGAAACAAAATAGTTCCATGGTATTGTGATCTCGCACAACATGGTACCAGCTTATTAGTGCTGCTAAAAAGCCAGTAGCACACAGCTTCGATATTCCATGTTTCATCTTATATGGTCGATCTTTTTTGATTTGATATTTATATATTTATGATGGCAATAATAAAGCTGTATCCCACACACACACACACACATATAATTATTTTGTTTTGTTTGCTTTTTCATAAAATGATTACGCCCCTCATATAGTATTAAGTAATCACATCCCTTACTTCCATCAACAGCCCTCAGTCCAGGTGCCTAGTGTTACATTTTTATGTGAATATACAGACACACACACAAATTATATAACTGATGCCAGTTTTCTTTTTTGATGCAGAATTAAGACATTACAATTATATCTCTTCTTCTTGACTTCGTAAGTTCATGGACCCCCACAAATGGTAGTGTAGGCTTTCTATATGTAATTAATGACAAAATTATTTCTGCTTTAGTTGTGAGTAACATGCTTCGGGCTGTGCGACATGAAGCAGAGCATGTCCGTTTTACTTTGGTCATTTCACTGACTCATAGTAATAGCACACGTCAGAAGTGTTTTTCAGTTTACACCTGTTGGTTACTAGGAGAGGGGTTTGCTGATGCCAAACACCAATATGTATCAGCATGCAATAATACCTGTCAAATTTGTTTATTTGCAGAATAAGTAGAAGGCAGTTATATGAGATTTACATAATAAATGTACATACATAGATAAACTGTTATATCATTTCTAGTTTATCAAAAAATAATAAATGTATATACATAGAATAATAAATGAACATACATAGAAGTGTAATTATATGACAGTTAATGAAAACATGACAGTTAAACGAAGAATACAGTAAAATATTAGCCAATATCAAGCTTATAAGAATCTAGTAACTTTCAAATGGAACCAGCTGAAAATAGATATTGGAGTAGGAAGTGATGAAGTAATTATAGGATGAAGATGGTTACAAATTATGAAGGAGTATTGAGGAGGTCCAGGTAAAAGGGAGATAAGAAAAGAATGAATTAAACCTGCATCAGGTATTGTAACATATTCTGCACCCTATACAATAAACATACTTCTCAACCTGCAGACATACAAAATACATATAATAGCCCTTAAAAAGAAGGTACATCCAGCCAAAAATCTAGGCATCTAATGACATAACATTTGATTAACAAATAGTACATAATTCTTCCTGCTTCCAGTAGGAATGTGGATACTAATCAAAAACACATATTCAAGAAACAGAGTGACAAAAATAAGTTTCTAGGTTTCTAGGTAATTACTATGCTAGCTGCCCTTTTAGACCATTTTAAGCCTAGCCAATTTTCCCTTTTGTGAGATCAAACCCTGTACCTTTTGTCTGTCAGATAAACACCTTAAACATTATGCACATTATGAAAGACACAGTATAAGATCTAAGTACTTTAATAAAGTGTATTGCAGAATCCTGCCATACAAGGTCATTCATTTTGTTTTCAAAAAAAGGAGACATAAGATGTGCGTCCTCATTTTCTTTAATGCATCAGTACCACTAGTATGTTGGTCACGTAGTGGTCATGTAGTGTGGTTTTCTCTGTACTAAACAGCTTCAAAAATCATGCGTGATGAAGGGAATTCAGAAAATTGTATGACGGAGTAAATCAAGATTGAAAATAGGGATATACCTCCAAAAATAAGCACATCATGTTCTGGGGTAAATCAAGTCTGAAAATAAGAATGTTCTCCCAAAATAGGGACAGCTGAAACTTGCTGCAGTAAACAACAAGTATTCCATAGAATAAAGCTTTGTCAGACCCTAGGCAGATTTAGCTACAAACTTTCTTTCCTGCTATTAGGATTTTAAGTGACTTGATCTTACGTGCTGTGTGTCTTGTAAAGCTGCAGTGCTGCAGGGGTTGGAGGTTGCCATACTCAAGGAGACATACCCCTTACTCAAGTATGAACTACAATTACAAGGCTTCTTTCCCTACACTGCTTAGGACAGTTTATCCTGCTTCATTTACAAATGTCTATTAAAGCCTGCCTGACCTGAATAACTACAAAATGTTGTTTTCCAAATGATCTAAGCAGCAATTCCTTAAAAGAAGTCTCTTGTCCGAGTAACTGGTTACATTGTGCAATCACCTTATTATCATGAATTTGTTTCTGAGCTAAAACCTTGTTAAAAGGGAAAAATGTCCTACCTTATAATTCTGCACAGTTTTGTTAAGCATTATCTTTTTTACAACAGTATGGCGTCTGGTTTATTTTTATAAACAGATCCCAAAAGGAATGTTGATATATATAGGATAACGGTGAATGGTCAAACATCCTCTTAACTTGTTTTTTGCAAGGGGTCTCACAATTATATAGGTCATCTCAGAGATTGTCATAGGTCAGAAAAAAGGGAATATTTCAAGGAGCAACAATCTTGGACTTGCCATAAGCAAGGCCTTATTTCTGGTCATTCAGTTTCGCTATTTCGGGACTTGTACTTGATAAATCTTGGAATTTGAAATAGTTAACTGCTGTAAACAGTTTTGGAGTACACACTTCTTGAGGTCTTGATAGAGTCACAGAATATTAAACATTGTTTATATGCAGTAAGCTAGCAACCACTGTTACCACTGTTTTTTTTTTAATATGTTAACACAATTGTATGATGCTTTATTAGTATTTTCTATCTCACTCATACTTCTCTACATTTTCAGATGACAAAGAATATCTTCAGCTCTGTCTACAAGCATAGTGTTGCTCTTCCTCTGTTTAGCAAATGTTAGTAGAGGCTTTCTATACAGTACAGTAATTATGCCTGTCTCTTTAAGAGTCACAACATTCATGTAGGTTACTCCTTATTCAGGTATTTATACCATACATGTGCATTTTTTTTCATTATATTGCACTAGTCAGGCTAAAGTTTTTTCTTGTTTCTACAAACCATTTATCAATTTTAATTAAGAATATATACCTGAAGCAAAAAACTGTGGGGGGGGGGGCATCTGAATCATATGCTCGGTACTATACCTAAAAGCATTAGTCAGTACATTACTTTTCAACATTTAATTCATAATATGATGATGATATTTACCTGCAACTTCAATGTGCTTTTTTAGTGTTGTAGGAAATATATTACCCAAGTGTTAGCAAACTTTTAAACCGGAATGTATACCTCTACAGAAAATATATACAGTTCTAACAGCATTACTAAAGATAGATCCTTTTTCTTTTTTATTAAACTCTGATAGTTTTCCCTACTTTTTTTTCCCTGAATACTCTCAAGTATCCAGATGGCAACCCAAACATTCCGTAATAAATATTACATGACATGTACATAGCAGTAACATTTTTATTGTACAGGGGATTGTTACAAGTTTAAATGCGGGCTGTCATTTTCAGTTTACGTGTGGCTCTACCCTTAGTGGAGTCTACTGACTGTGTGCAAATTGCTGTTTTTAGAAAAAGCCAAGACTGCAGCAGGTCATGTAAGAGCTCATTGGCTGCTTTGCTGTTCTAGTATCATGCCAGCACCCCCCACACTTTCAAATGTGTGAGAGAGAGTTCTATGTATATGCACAGCTAACCACAGCTGTGTAGTGCAGCTGTTGCAGAAGCATGCTGTGGGGTTTGGTTCAGAGTAACACAGTAGGCAAAAACAGACAGAGGAAGTCAAACCCTCATCTGCAGAGCACAGCTCATTAACAAATTATAACCTTAACACTTTGTACCAACTGCCAGACTGCCTGTTTCAGAACACCGGGTTTTAGGAAATTAACAGACAATGATGACCATGATGACTATATATCTTATGGATGCAGGAATTGTACGAAGACCGTCAGATGTCCTAGACATGAGCTGTTGCACATTAAGTGCAGTAGTACACTGTAGCCACAGCTCTGATATCCCTGGTTACGCCACTTATACCTTAAGAGACATGCGTGTCCTTCAAAACTGTGGCTAAACTGGACCAGACTATACATATTTATGGCTAGTGATGATGCTTCACATAATATCTTTATCAGAGTCTGTTCCTGGAGGGGTACCTTCTGCATGTAGTCTGTATGTGTTGTCATTAGTGATCCATATTGAGAAGGGGGGAGGTGGGGTGAGAGTACTGCTACCTCCTGATGAACAGAAGCAATACTTTGCATCTAGAATGCACAGTGGAAGTTAAGGAATCAGCACTATTACATAGTGATGTACATTTTGGAGACTGCAGGTGTCAACCAATTGAATACAGTAATCAGGTGACAACGTAGGGCCCTTCTACTACAGCGTGTGACATGCACATGACAACAGCATTTCAGATTGAACATGTACAGCTTGCACGTATGTGCACATTCCATGGAACATTATGGGAAAATTGTGTCATAAGTAAAGGCACTGCAGAATACAACCTGCTATGCAGGTGACAAAATGAATGTCTACTACAATTTGTTTGGAAATTTAAAACCACTTTACAGACTTGCGATTAGTAATGTATTGGTACTCTCTGCAGATTGCAAGGTTCATGCTTTTGTTACAGTGCATATTACCACCTTTGACTCTCTGAAGCTGACAGGTAGATTTGTTTTTCTATGCTCACTCCTGTGTCATCAACAACTGATTGAAACTTGACAGTATTTTTGCTTTTACATCCTCTTTCAACAAGCTGCCTACATTTACTCGAGTCCTGCTGAGTCGAACTGCTGTTTAACAATAAACACATAAAACTCATTAAAACATGGTAAATACAATAAAATCATACATTTAAAATCTAATTTAAGACATTTAAGTACAATAGTCTGAAGTTTTAAAACAACTATAGTCTCTGTGTTTTCCAAAAGATACTTGATATCTATTCATCTGAACTTTAAAACAGTTGCATGTAAACCATGAGCTGTGCTGTGATAAAAAATAATAAAATGTGTCTACCAGCCTCTAAACATTCTTCCTAATAAACATTCTTCCTAATAACATCTCTGATGGTTCTCCTTACTCAGTCTTAAATTTCTTTTTATCTTGACCAACGTATATAAGGTTACAAGGACACTATCAGCATAAATAATGCACTTACTGTCTGACTTATAGTGACCTTATCATGAAATAAAATCCCATTAATGCTACCAAATTCAGGAATAATATGGATGCACACATTACAATGACCACAGAGGATAGCTCTATGATCTAAAAACATTGCTTCTCTAATTCAACCTTTTATTTCTTTCATTACAGTTAAAGTCTTCCACCAGCATAGCAGGCATATTTACTATCAAATCATTGTGAATTTCCTCAAATGTTTTGTTTTTCTTTGATTTGCATTTGTATATGCAGATACTACTTCTATTCTAAACACCTCCAGCTCCTTTCTTACGTCACACATGAAAACCATGATATCTAATATTTTAAACTCTTCCTTTATAGTAATACTGGAATACCTAAACATGCACCACTCTCTATAGGCCAGACCGCTGTTCTTTTTCACATCATCTCATATTGCACCCTTTTCCTTGTAGCTGTTCATCTTATATCAAGTGAACAATCTCTGTGTCTGTTTTTTAAAATCATTCAACCCCCATCACTCCTAACGTTACTTCTTAAGCTCTTCGTTAAAACCATTCAAACCCCATCACTCCTAACGTTTCTTCTCATGCTCTTCGTTAAAACCATTCAAACTCCATCACTCCTAACGTTACTTCTCATGCTCTTCGTTAAAACCATTCAAACCCCATCACTCCTAACATTACTTCTCATGCTCTTCATTAAAACCATTCAAACCCCATCACTCCTAACATTACTTCTCATGCTCTTCATTAAAACCATTCAAACCCCATCACTCCTAACGTTACTTCTCATGCTCTTCGTTAAAACCATTCAAACCCCATCACTCCTAACGTTACTTCTCATGCTCTTCATTAAAACCATTCAAACCCCATCACTCCTAACGTTACTTCTCATGCTCTTCATTAAAACCATTCAAACCCCATCACTCCTAACGTTACTTCTCATGCTCTTCATTAAAACCATTCAAACCCCATCACTCCTAACGTTACTTCTCATGCTCTTCGTTAAAACCATTCAAACCCCATCACTCCTAACGTTACTTCTCATGCTCTTCATTAAAACCATTCAAACCCCATCACTCCTAATGTTACTTCTCATGCTCTTCGTTAAAACCATTCAAAACCCATCACTCCTAATGTTACTTCTCATGCTCTTCATTAAAACCATTCAATCCCCATCACTCCTAATGTTACTTCGTATGCTCTTCGTTAAAACCATTCAAACTCCATCACTCCTAACGTTACTTCTCATGCTCTTCATTAAAACCATTCAAACCCCATCACTCCTAACGTTACTTCTCATATTCTTCGCATTCATTGATATTATTCTTATACTACCCTCTTTGGTTTCATTCATCCTTTCTCCTCCTCCTCCTCACCCTTCTCCGATAGAACCTTCCACCTTTTTCTAGAATCAGAGCTCACATCTCTTTCTTCTTCTTCCACTACTTCTACTACCACAAACCTGTTTTCAATCTCTGTGTGTTTTCTATATCTATATGCATTTCTTTTTTTTCATTTATCAGTTTCTAGACTTCTTCTAGTGCATTTTTTCTATATATTTACCTTGTAGTGCCTCACCCCACCCCATCCTTTCATCATTCGTTTCTAACCTTTCTTGCATAAAACTTGTTCCTCTCCTTCATTATCCTCACTTTGTCTTTGTTCATTAATTAGTGAGCAATCAAACCAAAAATGCTCCTTACTTCCACATTTCCTACAATACTGTACACATTTTTTCACCAGAATGTCCAAACTCCTCACACTGCCCACATCTTTTTGAATAATTCTAGATTCATCCACAACATTTTTAATATGATGCACATTCTCACACAAGCTTAGATTAATTTCCTCTATCCTAGTCTTTCTAAATTGTAACAACTGTTTTCCTTTTAAGTGAACATTTCAATTTTGATAAACATTGTCTTTCCAAGGAGATACATTACTTCTCTTTTCCTATCATTAGCATTTTTTTCTGTTAATGCAGATGTCTCAAAAGTTATTTCATAGACAGGTCCAATTCTTATATGTATTAATGCACTAATATCAGACAAACTGAATCCAAAGGGCACAGAACATTGTCTAAAACACAAGACCGGTTTATCTGCTGTTCATTCGTTCTTTTCACTCTCACCAAAGGTTTTTTTCTTTCACTTCTCAACAGTTCCAGTCTATCTCCATTGCACAGGCACACCCTTTTCTTTAGCTTGAAACCTGCCATTGATGCTGCACAAGTTTTTACTCTGTGAACACTTCTGTCAGGCTCTGCTTACTACTCTCTGCTCCATCTTCCTGCACTCCAAAACAAAGCACACTCTTAAAACCAGTCACTGCACTGGAGAGAAATGTTCCCTCTCCATCCTGGCCATCATTTACAGCCATCTCGTCTTTCTGTCATCTCCTTATTGCCAAATAGTTTGCCCATTACCACACTCTAGTGCATGGCCTCTGATTCTTCTGGTTCTGCTTCATCCATTATTTTTGTAAACGAGAGTCATCCAGACCTTCTCATGCAGTGATATTTACCTGCAAATCATGTCTTTCCTTCTGAATTACAGTTTCTAAATTACATTTTCTCCATCTCCAGCTAACTCCACTCACAGACTCCATCTTAGATTCAACGATCACCAGTAACAGCATCTGATGATGCCAAGTCATCATGTTACAAACAGTCATCCAGAGAGTAGGGAAAGTCCCCCAATGCCCTAGCCAAATGTCCCCTAGTAGTATAAATACCACCTAAGGTCTCCCCTGAAAACAGACCACTAGCATAATGAGATTAACCCAGTCAACAAAAGGATAAATAAATAAAAATAAAAAAATATTTTAACTATTACAAAGGCAGAAATACTATGAAACACAAATTAAACACCCAAGAAAAAATAAAAGCTTTATTAACCCTTCTAGCACCTCAGCTATACAGGTCTTCTGGATATTATGATGAGGCCAGATTTGATGCCATGAGCATATTTTGCTATCTAGACAGAATTAGAGATTTGGAAATGTAAGAAAACAGTATTAAAATAAAATACGCCCTAAAACAGATCCCTAGGGAATTCCCATTTGAACCAACTTCCAGTCTGTATAATAGGTATTAATCTTAAACCCTCTGATATCCAGAAGCCAGTTTCAAACCCATTGGATGACATAAAGGTTAACGGAGTGTTGAAAAATATAGTTAATAACAGTGTGTAGTACATTGTCATTTGCCTTGTATAACTCCAAATAGACTACCACTATCACTACCCCAGTCCCCAAATCCAATACTTTACTAAGTGACTCATAAAAATTAACCATGTTTGTAAACGTAAACCTCCTTTTAATGAACAATGCTGTGAAATGTCCATCAATAGGCATTTTAAATCATTACATATTATTGCTTGAGGAGATCTTTCAAAGTTTTTGCTAATTAATAAAGTTAAGTTAATGAGTCTGTATTTACTGACCATATCATATCCACACCCTTTATGAATTGGTACATTTGCAGGATTCCAACTTGGAGGTACCAGACCAGAAGACCAGTAACTTTCTGAAAAACATTCTGATGGTTGCAAGAAGTCCTTGCATGAATATTTTAGGGGCCTAAGCTACTATCATATTTTATTTTTGCTAAGGATTTCATCACCAAATTTTCACTAAATACTGGACAAGAAGTAAAGTCCTTCATCTAAATAGCAGACTCATGACAAGAGTGTTCAGTTTTTATGCTGGAAATAATGGGACTATATTATAACATCGAAGTCTTAAAACTTCAAATGTCATAATATTGACTCCTATTCAGCAAACGCTTGAAATAGCGAAGCAGCAAAACACCGCATATTTTCCTAGGGAAAGTATTCAGTGGGCCATTTCTGCGGCTGTGCTATTTCCTTGACTCTAGTGCAAAGGTGACAGACCAGGTTAAGGTAAGTGTGCGAATGGACCGAGGTAAGGTGAGTGTGTGATAGTTAGGGACCTTAGGGTTAGGGAGCGGGTAAGATGAGTGTGCGTTAGTTAGGGACCCTAGGGTTAGGGTTGAGTTAAGGTAAGTAGATAGCTAGTAGTGTATGTACAGTTTAGTGTAGGGTTCTGTGAAGTGTGTATGTGTGGATTATGTATTTTGGTGTGCTTGTGCTGTGTGCGTGTATTCTTGGAACAGTGATTTTTTTACCTTGGAAAACATTTGCTGTTCTGAGCATTCGAGCATACCACATTTCGAGATTCCAAAGTCGAGCTTATGGCGTTCAACATTTTGGAATTTCGATAATGTGATATAGACCCGAAAATAATAAAGTGTGAGGTAAATAAATTTGCCAGTTCCATACCCACATGCAGTATTATGTCCTCAGAAACTATGGGCCCAATACTGTCATGCAAACCTTTACTCAGACTCACATCCAACAAAAAATCTATATCATACTGAAGGTGCGTATAAATTAACGAAACTTAGAAAAACAAATGTTCAAAGAATACACAAAGGAGACTTAAAATAAAGGTTTATCAGTTTTGTTCTTTACTTAATAACCAAGAACTTGTTCAGAAGTGACACAAAAATCCAATTCGGCATACTTAAAAACGTCACATTTTAAAACTCAGGACATTTTTTATAATCCTTATAATATTTAAAACAAATTTTGTGTTAAAACATAAATTAGTAATACATGAACAATTTATAATCACACAAGGATTTAAGAACATATTTAATGGTAATTGCTTCATTCAATCCTGGTATTTTGTCAGTGGTAACAACATTTAACATCTGACTTTCTATACTTCTAAGCAATTATTCAGGTATCTAATTTAACGTGAGCAATCACAAGAGATGTGAAATGTTTTGAAATCCTTACATAATGAGTGATAGTTTTGCCAACAAAGAAGCTCTCACAAGACCAACATCTAGCAACATAGACCACTCTACTCATTTCAGGTATACATACCCCTACTTTAAAAATCAGACCATAAATGGTTAAATGTTATTCCAAGCCCTGCATCAATGCATCAACATATTTTACAGCCATAACATGAATATGTACCAAATAGTCCATTAAAAATATTATTCACTGACTCACTACTTTCTAATAAAGTCCTAGTCTTTTACATGTAACCGAAGGTTTGTATCCAGTCATTTTAATAAATTCTGAATTACCACATACAATTTTCCTATTGTCAGAGATCACTTTCCTAATACCATTCATACCCAAAGAAAAAGGCAAAGTTCAAGTGTGATTATTTTTCACAATGATATCCTTAGCTGTTGAACACTTTTTGTCAGCTAGCTAAGCCATCTCTATGGCTTAATTTTGTGCAGCTTAAATGAGGGGTAACCTCTTTTTGCAAACAATAGTTCTAATAATGAAGCATCATAATTGTATACATCATATTAGTCTACTAAGTCTAATCACTTGTCCCCTAATAACATTCCATTGCATATGTGGTGGATGCTATTATAATGCAAATAATTAAATTTGTTTATGATAAATATTACTATGAAATTTACCTGAAGTGACCATCCATCTCAATAGTAACATCTAAAAAATATGTTGCATTTCTCTTACAAGTAATAAAAAAGTAAGAAAATCAGCATTAGTATTCAAATCATTCAAGAGTATAAAAGCTGTTCGTATAATGCATTCTAAATGCAGAACAAATCGTCAATACAGCACTTGTAAAAAGTGACATTCTCAAATAAAGAATGTTAAGTTAAAAAATCATGCTCCCACCAACAAATGGCTAAGTTCATAAATGATGGGGCTACCCTAGCACCAATGGCAAAATGAAAACCTTTATTTTAAATCTCCTTTGTGTAATCTCCAATTAACATATGTAAAAAAAAAATGTTGGTCTCTGAATCCAGTAATCGGCTCTTGTAACTAGTTTTTGAAAGTCTCAAATAAGTTTTTAACCTCTTACTATCAAAACGATATGCTTTCTTAACAGATAAGCTATCACACTTTTCAATACAATAAACATTTTCATTTTTTTTCAGAAATTTAGAACATTTAAGCTATCCCAAGGAGGACTAATTTTTTTTATTTTTCTTAATTCGCTTCCTGCAACTACTTACATGTTTACAACACGTCTTCAAGAATTTCACTTACAAAAGTGACATTGAACATATTATTCCATATCCCTTCCAGTGAAATAACTCTGTCTATGATAAAAATATTATAAAGTCTTCACATATCATAAAAAAACTTAGTACACTGCTTTAAGTGAAAATTAATCATGAAATAAAATGCAGTGGATCTTAATAAAGGGTTGAACTGTTTAATTTTTGCACCTTTTTTGGTATATCAGTAATTAGTAAATCAAGAATACTGCTTTCCCTTATTAAGTTGCTTAATGTTTTCAACAAAACTTTGTCATAAAAAAATCTTTCTTCAAAAGCAATAACTTGCATTCTTTCACTCCAGTTTATATTGGAAAAAGTAAAGCCACCTAAAATGATAAGGCTGTCATAATACATATATTTATGAAGCTGGTCATGATATCACAGTTGATCTAATGTAGATAAGCTGGAGTTTTTTTATAACACACTAAAACCCTAATAGTATTTTTTTTCAAAATCCAATACATTCCATAAAATAGTCTCTAACTGATAATCCACAGACAAAATACTTACAACTAAATTATTTTTATTATTATCATTATTAAGAAATACAATCGCACCGCTCCCATATTTTAGCCATCAGTTATATATTTTGAAACCAAATACAGTCACGACTTTACATTTCCAGAACTGAATGATCACTTTAACAGCATAGTTATTTTCATGACACAGTATGTGGAGTTCCTCCATTTTATTAGCTAAACTACATGCATCCACTAAGTAAACCTTTAGCGCAGCATTCATACTGTGAGGCTTCGCATTTTTGTAGTGGTGATCTGTGCAGAGTGGTACTACATGGTTATAAAAATCCTGGACTTTCAGGATGATTACATAGTGCAGAAGACTTTTTATGAACATGCCCCCCCCATCACAAAAGTGTAACATGATTTACGCATAAGCAAAAGTGGAACAGTTACTAGGATGTTAAGGTGCTTTGTACATAAGTGCATGAGTTTGATTCATAAACATGAATCTCTAAAGAGTTCAATTGCATACAAAGTGTATAGACAGCCCTGAATTTATGTCAGTAAGTAGCAGTTTTGGGGAGAATACTGAGATTCAAGGAGAGATTAGTTGTTGCTTCTGCATACCAGGACATTTTTACTGAAGGGATCACTTGGGGAAATGTTTCATTTTGACGATTGCACATATATGGACATTTTGCTTGGGTCACTTGGGGAAATGTTTCATTTTAGTGCTTATAATACCCTGACATATTATCGAGAGGTCACTTGGATGAATGTTTCATTTTGGTGCTTGTGCATACCTGGACATGTTACTGAAGGGTTGCTTGGTTGAATGTTTCATTTTGGTGCTTGTGCATACTGTCACTTGTCTTATGTATAATCAATAAGATGATGAGGCTGGATGTTCATTTAAGTAGTTTATTACACACAAACACATCAGGATGGAGAACAGCCACGTTAAACTTTAACTCTAACTGAATGACTACTGCACACATGCATGCTTACACCTCCGCTGCTCACTACAAAATGGCACTCATGCTCAGCACTTATATGCACATGCCCATTGACTGGAATAGCTCTTAAAGGAGCACACACACTCTGACCTACATCCTCCCTCTTTGACTAGTTGGTCATGCAAATAAGCGATTACAATCATATGAGCATGCAAATTATACAAATATATACAAATAATCATGTCCAGGTTGCTGTGTATTTGAGAGTAGGTCTTGAGATATGACCTGACCTTGTAATGTAATAATTAGAACTGGGTTTAGCTACAGGGACAGTCACTGGGGAATGTTCTTCTTGAGGACTTTCAGTGATAGTTTCAGAAACAGGAGCAGACCTCCTACAAGAATATTATCTACTACAATAGCACATGGATAGCCAAAAAATATACTACTTTGCTCACTGAAAGACTTCACTGACAGAATTTATCCCATATGGCATTCTCAAAAATATGTACCTTCCAAATGTTAGCAATGAAGATTTATGGTCAAGAAAATTTGCCAAAATGAACTTTTTGCATCTAAGACAGAAAAAAACAGTGGCAATTGGCATAAGGGCAGCAACTTCTTTGACTTTAAGCATTGGATGATGAGGTCAGGTTAGTGCTTTGTTCAAGTCCCTTGGGTCAATACATATTCTAATATCATCTGAGCTTTTCTTATGAGCTACCACCATGGAGGATACCCATTCAGTTGTTTCATCTACTGGACAAATTACACCTAAATGAACCATTCTGTCTAGCTCAGCTTTGACTCTGCCTTGCAAGGCTAAAGACACTTTCCTTGCTGGCCTGATAATTGGGTTTACTTCAGGGTCTAACTTCATGGAGTAGACAACTGGGAGTTTGCTTAACTTGTCTTCAAAAAGATCAACATAGTCAGCAAAAAGAGTTTCTGTGAAATGAAATTTTAGTTGTTATGCATACTTACATGGTGGACTTCTGTATTAAATGAAAGCAGTCCCATTTTCAAACTGTCCTTGAGGCCTAACAAAGACTGTATGTGCCTCTCGACTATGTAAAATTGCAAGTCATAGCTGTTCCCAGCAGAGTAACATGAAAACACTACTGAGCCTTTGGTTTGAATTTCTTCACCACCATAAGCAACAAACTTCACACACTTTGCCAGATCAAGTTTCTCACTAAACTTACTTTGGCAAACATTTCTGCTGACATAACATTGCACTTTGAACCAGTATCAACTTTGAGCTCCACAGGTCTCCCATTAATCAGAACAGTACAAAACTGCATTCTTTGCCCACAAATGTACTTCATTCACTGTTTCATCAAGCACTGAGACACCATCAACATAAAAAGTTGGGTCACAGCTTTCTAGTTGATCAACTTGCCTCTTTGAATGTTCTCTTTTAATAAATGAATGCCCCTTTTGAGTTACAGAACCTTTTGAAATTATTCCACTTTTTACATATGTGGCACTGCTAACCAAAAACTAAGCACTTTTCCCTTTTGGGTTCATGGCTACCTCCACAATTATAGCAGTTGACTATGAGGCTTGCCGCAGATTTTGCTGACTTACCCGTCTGATTCACTGAGCATGCTCTGGATTCTACTGGAGCCACCCTGGAACTTGGTAGAAGGCGATGGGTTTCACTGAAGCAGTCACACCCTTAAGACTGTATTGTTTAACCTTGTGCTGAATACTATCAACATTAGCACTGAAAGGCACTGCAAGCATGTTTTTCTCATTTATACACATATTTGTGTTCTCTTCTATGGGCTCATATATCTAACAAATCTTTATGGCCTTATTCAAAATTAAATCACTGTCTCGAAGCAAAATCTTTTGCACTGCATCATCTTTAATATCACACAGAAGCTTGCCTTTTATCAACTCATCTCTTAAATCACCAAATCTGTATGTTTTTGCCTTGTTTCTCAAGTCAGTTATATATGCTGCAAAAGTTTCCCCAGGCTTTTGTTCCCTTGTGTAAAATATGTTCTTTTCCATTGTAATATTCATTTGAGGGTTACACATTTCTCTAAATTTACATTTTAAGCACTCAGGGTCTTCCTGGGTTTCAGCCAGTACCACTATATGGCATTTTCCCCCTCCCTTGCATATACAGCTGGGGGCATATACAAATGAATGCTCGCTTTCAATGGCTTTTGAACCAGCTACATTAAGCAGAATAAATGCCTCTGTATGTGCATTTTGTCAAAAAAAGCAGCCTGAATGAAAATATCATACTCTTGCTCAAACACTATCCAGTTTTCAGCAACATCATTATCAAATACAAGTGGACCAGGTCTGAAAAATACTTCTGCCATACCAATAAAATGCCCTTGTAACTATGTATAAACACATATCGGGTACTCAAAAAAGAACTGCACCATAAACTCTTTGAAACATCCGCTTTCTGTGAAATAACTATACTGCAATACTGCACAAACATGCAATCACTTTGTACACTTCAGATATCTTGGACAGCTTTAGTTAATATGAAAAAGAAATACATAGTGAAAAAATATAGTTGTTTTCTTTTGTTAATACATTTTATTAAATATGGAAGTTTTTTCAAACACTTTTGTATGAATTTTGAATATTTTTATCAATATATCATAATTTTGAACATTTCATTTAATTAGAAAGTTGTTTTGAATTCTTTTAATGCTTTGTTTTCTATTTGTTGAGTAAAAAATCATTTAATCGAGTTTTAGTACCTGGATTTGTCTTTTCTGACCTGTTTGTGAGTCATTTGAGCTGGATGATCCACTCCTGTATATTCCTCCAACTGTATCTGCCTGGCTCATGGTCTTGAAGATGAAGTTTTACTCTGGATCCCATTCTGACATCATGTTGTTCATCTTGTGTATGTTCAAAAAGAAGATGAGGCTGGGTGTTCATTTAAGTAGTTTATTACACATAAACACATCAGGATGGAGAACAGTAACATTAAACTTAAACTACACTAACTGACTGACTACTACACACATGCATGCTTACACCTCGGCTGGTCACTACAAAATGGCACTCTTGCTTGCACATGTTCAGTATTTATATGCACATGCACACTGATTGGAATGGCTCTTAAAGGAACATACACACTAATCTACACTTACCTGGTAATATAACCTAAGCGGTTGCTTGGGTGAATGTTTCATTTTGGACTTGTGCATACTAGGTCCTGTTACTTAAGGGTTCTTTGCGGGAAATGTTTCATTTTGGTGCTTGTGCATACTAGGAAATGTTGCTGAAAGGGGTCACATGGGTAAATATTTCATTTTGGTGCTTGTGCATAATAGGAAATGTTACTGAAGGGATTGCTGCAGGAAATAGTTTGTTTTTGTGTGAGGGAGGTGCTTGTGCATACATGGTCCAATTGCTAAAGTGATCACTGTTCAAAATAATTTAGTGTGTCATTTTAATGCTGGCGCATACTTAATACAAACTAATGAAGGGGGTGCTGCAAATAATAATTTATTTGTGCATCAGGGAAGAACATGAGTATACTTGGACAAACATGTTTACAGATTGCAACTCCAATATCAAAGGTGAAGCATCACTGTTAAAAACAGATGTGTGTAAGGCAGTGATGCAGGACTATGACTTGCAAAACTTCCTCATTAGCATAGGTTCATAGGTTCGTACTAGGCTATCTGCCCTAGGACATTTATAAGCCTAGCCAGAGTGTGTGTGGTTTTCACCACCCCTTAGGATGAGAATACTATGCCCTTTTAGGGTTTAGTTTACTGTGCCTCTGTCTAGTAGTGACACAGAGATGACCCAGGGTCTCGCCATCCACTCATCGAGATTTCTCTTGAATAGAGTCAGTGAGGGGCTCTGCCTAACATGGACTGGGATTCTGTTCCAGAGTGTAGGGAGCCTCTGGGTTATGAATCTGTCCCTCCAGCACGTCCTATTTATTTCTGTGTTGAGGTTTAAGTCTCTTGTTCTCGTGGCTCTGATGGATTTGGATTTTCTGAGGTGGAGCATGTCCATTAATTCCAGATTGGACATGGCCTTGTGCGTCACAGGCACAGATCACCTCAGTAGGCGTATATGCGACTGAACAGAGCTGGAGTTTTTTCAGTCGGGCAGCATATGACATATGTTTAAGACCCTTTATCCTCTTGGTGAGGAACTTTTGGGGTCTTTCCAACTGCTGCAGGTGTTGGGTGAGATACATCCCGAATGGGGCATTGTACTCAATCATTGGCCTGATAAGAGAAGAGTACAGGGGCACAATGACCTCATTTGATCTAGATGTGAAACCCTTCATGATAAGGTGGGCAATATAGAAGGTCTTCCTAACCACTTTGGCAATGTGAGTGTCAAATGAGAGGTTACTGTCAACCTGGGTCCCTAGGTCCCTGATTACCTCTTCCATACTTAATGGATTACCACCTATGTGGTAATTTGTCGGTAATTTTTTTTTTTCCCAAAGGGTATGACTATGCATTTTTTGGTTCTCAGCTTACATGGCTCTGGCACCAATTATCCATTTCTATGAGGCCTCTCTGAAGGATGTTTGTGTCCGCTGGAGTATCAATTATGGCCCAGTTTGCAGTCATCTGCGAACTTTGTCAGCCTAATCCTCCTATGTTTGCCTGTACCTCGGAAAAATAAATGCCGAACAAGAGGGGTCCCAGGACTGAGCCCTGTTTGACACCGCTTGTGACTGGCTTAGAGTCTGACATAGCTCCAGCAACTCTGACCCTGTGGGTTCTGTCCTTGAGCCAGTTTGCAACCCATCTTGTGACATATGGGTTTACATTTAAGCTGGTGAGTTTGTCTATGATGCCCGAGTGGGGTATTGTGTCAAATGCTTTTGCAAGGTCAAGGTAGGCTGTGTGAACTGCCTTACCCTCATCAATGGCCTTAGTGACTGTTTCAAAAAAGCATACTGTGCTTTACATCATTTCTCAGTTGCAGCTCCTTATTTTAAGACCTTTCGCACTGGCATAAATGGTGTCTATGAGTCTCAGTTTTGCTACGCTCATTCGTAAGCATCAGGAATACTCCTATTGCATTTGTGCAAGTGACAATGAATAACGGGCTTAATGTTTACCCATGTGACCCAGGCTTAATGTTTAACTTACCCATCTTTCCCTTCTTCTTCCTTAAGAAGTTGGTTGAAATCTAAATCTAAACAAAAAGCTTCACAATATCTGAACATTTCCAGATTAACAATTTGTCTTCATGAAAGCTTAAATATAACCTGTCTGTTAAACAAATTTTCTTTTTTGTAAAAATTATCCCATACCCTAATAAAAATATCACTGATATTACAGAAATTCTCAGCCACTTGATAAATAATGCAGCCTTTAAAAATTGATAATCTGAAAATGTTAAAGATAGGAGGATTTCTGAAAAGAAGAGTAAAGTCTATCTATGTCATGAACATAACTCAAAAATATCTTCACTCAACTTAAATGTGATATAGGTCTAGCCACCCGGCGGTGCACACCTTGGCTCTAGATGATTGTCACTTCATATCCATTCCACTTGGAATGCACCTTCTTTCATTAAATTAGTAATATTTTTCCCATTTTGTTTGTGCTGTCTATGATTTTGTTACAAATATATATGACTAAATAAGCAGTTAGATACCTTAAGTCAAGGATCTAAATATTTCTGAAGCAATCGATTCATTTATTCAATTAATCAAACAATAACACATTATCCAAAAAATACAGTTGATCCTTATCAAATTATTAAATGTGAATTCTTTACATGGGTTGGGAGGGTGGCCTAATGGTTAAGGTGTTTGCCTTACAAACACAAGGTGCAGGGTTTGAGTCTCAGAAGGGATAATTAGCTAGGCTTAAAATGGCTCGCAAGGGCAGTTAGCTTAGTACTAATCTATGAACCTATGAACCTATGAACTGTAAAAAAATAAATCAGAGTTCCTTTTCAGAATTAAAAACATATATTTTTTTAACTTGGGGCAAAACTCTCCACTATTCCATGAAGCAGGAGACATTTCTTGTTACATCTTTACATTATTATAATAATCTCCAGGGTTAGTGCACCTTAGGGGGCAAGAGAAATATATCCCCTTTGCAACAATATCATTCTGTGAATTAGATTTTCAGTTAACAGTGTGAAAACCATGATTTTCATATATCATTAAACTGTCTCACTCCTAGTCAAGATAAATCAGTGGTACTAAAACCTTGTTTTACAGTAATCACTTGAAAGCATGGTCAAAAAATATGTGGAGATTTTTTTTTAAGTTAAAATGGTAATTATGAGAATGCAGCTTAGCTTCAATTATAAGTTCAAAGCAACTACAGTACAGAAGCCAACGACTGTAGTCAAAAATATGACCCAGCTCACTGCAGTACTTGGACTGGGAGATCCACTTTGCTCTACCAAGCTAGAATGAAGTGATAAACTTCACACAGCCTATGTGAGAATATGTACACCCACAGGGGAAAGGCATTACATGCCCCCTCACCATCTAGGAGTGTGCATGTCAGCCACTGAAGGGCACAGCAAATTAGAAAACTCCTGCTTGCTAGCTTGATAACAACCTAACTTTTGCCCTAGAGTGGAACAAGAGGCTGGCAAAACTAACCCCATCCCTGTTCCTGGTCCTAACCCTAACATGTAGCTTACCTTACAAAAACACTATCCATAACGATAACATATGCAGACCAATTTAAGCTGAATGTGTTATAGGTAGCACATCAGAAAAGGAAATCTGTTTCATTTTTCAGTGTTTCAATGTATTGTGTGCTGTTGCATAGTGTTGTTGTAATAAGGAATGGTTGATGTGCTTTTGTCAATGTTTTTGTATCTATCACTGAAGATTTTTACCATTCATTTTATAATCACATACATACATCCACACACACACACACACACACACACACATATATATATATATATATATATATATATATATATATATATATATATATATATATATATATATATATATATATATTAGTTCATTTGGCTTAAAGTTCATTGTGTCTTTAAAAAAAGTCATACAATAAATGTATTTCCAAAAGCTTTTTTCAGGGAGGCAAGCTCCTCCCACACTCCTTAACTAACTCCACAGTTGCACAACCATGCAGAAACATAAATTCTTCTTTCACACACTGAATCACTGCTGATGTAATACACACAAACTTCTAGGCATGGGTGTATGTCTTACAAGTGGGTTTTAGGAGGGAACTAATAATGACTGATACATACCTCTTAACTGTCCAGATTTTTGCCTCATGTTTTTGGTTTGTTTCTCATAAAATTGTGGTTTTCTGGCAAATCATTGGTGGTTGAAGTCAGAAAATAAAGACAGATATTTGAGTTTCAGACTTCATAGCATTTAGAAAAATCATACAAATGCTAAACCTGTTATTCTATCAACTTTCTGAGTTTGTAAGAGCAATATTTAAAAACTGTCTCTATTTTTTGGTCCTTTGTCCCACCATAATTTATGGCTTTGTCCAGATTTCTTGCTGTGGGAAGTTGAGAGGCATGGATTAACAACAATTTACTTTACAAATCCTATATCTTTAAAAAATGAACAAGCACAGGAATCTGTATAGTTCCAACCTCACCACCATAAGTGTTGAGGAAAAAATAAAAAACAAAGAAACTAGTTCTCTTAAAACTTTGTTGATGGCCTCAGTCACCATAAATTCCAAAAATCATGAAACCCAGGCAGCGTTCCAAAGCAACAAGACTTTATTTGTCAAAGATAAGTGATCCTCATTAACAAAAATATTTCTTACTTTTTGTTACTGAGGATCACTTGTTTATGATGAATAAAGGCTTGTTGCTTTGGAACACTACCTGGGTTTCATGCTTTTGGAAATTATTGCGACTAAGCTCAACAACAAAGTTTTAAGACTGCTAGTTTCTTTGTTTTTTATAAATCCTACATTCTCAAACCATACCTGTCCTGCTCAATGGCTGGTCTTTCACTCAAATGAATCATAACCTAAATATATATATATATATATATATATATATATATATATATGTGTATATATATATATATATATATATATATATATATATATATATATATATATATATTGTATGTGTGTGAGTGTGTATATATATATATATATACATATATCCATACATAACACACATATATGGATTCACTTCAGAGTTTCAAATTTCATATGGTCGAGAACTTAGAAACTCTGAAATAAATCTAAAAGGAACACAAAACCATGTCCCTCAATGTTTTTGCAGTGGGGGCAAGCCCCCCTACACCTCCTACCCCCCTCTATTTAAATATACCAACTCTGAAATCACACTGCAGCAAGGAAAAGGGAGAATTTCCCGTTCCATGCTGTATGCAGATCTCCGTTCAGAATTTCGAAGTTCTAAAACTTTGATCATATGGTCTCAACCATTTGAAATTCGAGGTTTAGGAAATTTGAAATTCTGAAGGGAACCCATAGATATATATATATATATATATATATATATATATATATATATATATATATATATATATATAAGCATAACAAATGTGTCACTCTTAAATCAGTCAGTATTGTTTCTCTTTCTGTAGTGATATACTGAAGATTAGCTTTTGAACTATGACATTAGAAAAAGAAACTCACCAACATTACTATTCTAGCTTTCAAAAAATCAAAGCTAATAATTAATGAAAGGAAAACAAAACTTAATGATATTCTCAAAGGGAAATCAGTCTTGAACTCTCCAGTTTATATTAATAATAACCCAGCTGAAATAGTTTACCACTGTAAATACCCAGGTTTACATTCATAGTTAAGTACTAGGCTAGCTGCCCTTGCAGGCCATTTTAAGCCTAGCCATTGTCCCAAAATAACCTGTCCCATTTGGTTACAGATTGACCTTACCCATCCCATGGTCAATAATTATATATTATTCCTAAAGAGAATAACTGGAATCATACCACATATAATTTGAGGGGATCCATGCATGGGATAAAGCATTTTGGAGCTGCTTCTGTCTATTAGTACTACAGAGGGCAGTTCTGGGGTAAATTTTCTGTTTCCCATCCATAGAGCTAAGTTGCATTTGAATATGGACAGGGAAGAATTTTGCTTTATGTGAATGGGGAGTCTGTTCCAGAGCAGCTGTGTCCTTTGTGAGACATATCTGTCTCTCCAAAGTGTTCTGCTGATGTTGCTGAAGGGGTTTAGGTCCCTAGACTCAGTATTTCTGATGCCATTTTACTTGCTGATGCACAGTAAATCCATCAGTAATGGGTAGAAGGATGCCAGACATAGGCCACTTCTTAGCAATCTGTAGGAAACTGAGTATAGTAACAGAGCTTTGAATCGATCCATGTAGGACATGTTGTTTAGGCCTTCTATTCTTTTAGTAAGGTATCTCTGTAGGTATTCCAGTTGCTGCATATGTCTGGACAGATGCATGCCAAAGGAGGGATTATATTCAATAACTGGCCTAAGGAGGGCTAAGTAAAGGTGAACAATGACATCTCTAGAGCTATACAGAAACCATTTGTTTATAAGTCATGCAACAGAAGGACTGTCTTACAACAATAGACACATTTGGTCTAAAGTTAGGTTATTGCCCTCATAAGCTCCTAAATCCTAAACAACTGGGTCAACCCTTAGGGACATATTGTCAATGTGGTAAGTCCATGAGTTAGGTAACTTCCCAAAGGATATATTAATGCATTTTTGGCATTTAGTTTCAGTCCATGATTTTGGCACCAGTTACTTACTTGAGACAAACCTTCCTGCAGGGCAGCTAAGTTATTTGGGTATTCAGTGACAACTTCTAGCTTGCAGTCATCTGCAAACTTAGTTATCTAGAGGCCTATGGTATTTACCTTTACTTCAGAAAGCTACATGCCAAACAGGAGAGGTCCCACCACAGAACATTGGGGGACTCCACTGGTGACTGGTCTCTCTGTGCAGAAAACTTCCCTCATTTTGATTTTCTGTGGCATATGCATGTGCCAGTTAGCAATCCAGTTGTTGAGATAGGGGGTTATCCCCAATTTCTGTAGCTTTTCTGCTATGCCTGAGTTAGGAATTGTGTTAAAAGCTTTGGACAATTTGAGGTATGCGGTATGCTCTGTTTTGCCTTCATCGACTGCTTTGGTGACCTTTTTAAAAAAATCCACCAGGTTGAGTAAGCGTGACCTGCTCTTAACAAATCTGAATGGTTCCCTATGTCCTGGTTGATTAATTCCATGATAAGTAATTGCATGGCTTTGCATGTGAAGCTATTCACACCTATGGGTCTCTAATTGCCTCTTCTTTAATGAACATGTTAACAGCCTTGTGCAAGACATTCATATGAGACTTGGTGCTCTGCACTGCTGAAAACACTGACAACAATTACAAGGAAACCCCCTTGCTAATCTGTTATTCTTACTCAAATTATTTGACATCAGCAACCTTAATAAAACCACATAACATAATGTAAAATCCACACACTATAAAACTGCAAAATTTGTTACTTACTCCACAAAAACACAACACATACATGACATTCTAAGTCATATTTCATGGATGAGTGATAGTAATAAAGCTAACTTTATACAAATAACATTTACCCACAGACTGTGAATGCCCATCCCTGTCTTCTTTTGTTAGACAATACATGATGGAGAGCTTCCCTTTTTCTCTAGAAAATAACTTTTATTTGTTAGAAAGACCATTACTAGAAGAGGTTTATTAGCCCCAGCCTTCTCCTACCACAGTTATGTAATTCTTTAAAACAGAACCTATGTAAAGTAAATAACATCACTACTTTCAACACTACATATAGATCATTTCTTAACAATTTATTTTTATGCTCTTAATATTGTATCACTTGACTAAAGGTTTTAAATGAAATCCAGATCTCTGTGATAGTTGTAAAACTAAAGAAGAAAACAATATACTTACTGACAGGTTTAAACAGTGTTTATGGACATTTGGGAGAGACAGCCAAGTTATTGAATACACTTGCCAGGGCAGCATTTGTCCATAATCCAGCTCTGTTGACTCTGAAGGTGTGTGCTGCAACAGTACGACATTATTAGCCACTCAGGTAGGACAGACCTGTACTGAGTGATGTCAGAGGGATAGCTATTCTTGATGACAGATAAGACATTAGAACTTCAAAAATGAGATATTAGTGCCCTGGAATCATATAAACCCCACCAAAAAACAATATGTTGTATGCAGGAATATTTAATTGGTAAAACTGCTGCAGCATTTTTATATTTTGTTTTATTCATTGCACTAAAAATTAATTCATTCATTACAGGTAGATAATCCCCAATCTAAAACACTTAGGACCAGCCACGTTTTGAATTTAGGAATTTTTCAGATTTTAAAACCCTCAGATGATGAATTACAAATACAACTTAATTAGGAGTCAGAATTTACAATTAATGTTTACTGCTAGCAGTAGATGACAAGACAGCAGTGAAACTACATTGCATTGCATAAACCTTGTATGCTGTGCTATGAAGAATTGAAACGACTCATTTTTTAAAATTCAGGTGCTCATTTATTTAGAGTAAGAGTGAAGATTGTTCGAACTGTTCACTGATCCCCCTGCACACACACACACACACACACACACACACACACACACACACACACACACACACACACACACACACAAATTAGGTGTAATTAGAAGGTGCTGCAGAGGGTGCAGGGTTGGATCATGGGTTGTGACAGCCATTATCAAGTTGTAGTCAGACATCTGATGATGGGCCAGGAACAGGATTCTTAGGTAGCAAAGTAGTGCTGAAACAGACAGCCTTCTTAACAACTTCTTGAAGTGTCATTTGTCTTATTAACATAGGTTTCTGTTGATGCAGTATCTGTTTAACTGAGTAAATTGCCATCATCTGTTGCTCACTGATAAATTCACATTGTTTAAGGCCTGCAATTAACTGAGCACACATTTTCACCATATCATCTATGGGAGTTTTGCACTAGTGTCCACAATGTCCTCATGATCACTACTACCCTCATGCTTATCTGCACTTAACACCATTGCAGCAATTTCTCCACCGCTCAAGGAATGCACAACAGTCAATGTTTAACATTTCTTCTAACTGAACTTCCTGTAAGTTATTTACACTTGCGGCCAATAAACTTCTAGGATATGTTACAAGATTAGATATCATCTTTTTCTCATCAGTAACACAAAATCCTTTGAAGTCTTCATCTGTTGGTTCATTTTCATCAAACAATGTTGTAGGCCAAAGTTTGTGTCAAGCATTAGCTAATGTCAATTTCTCAACATCCTTCCATGCATTAGCAACTGCGTAAATGGTATACTTAAACTGAACTCTTTCAGGAAGTCTTGGATTCCTATACCTCCATTCACTGTAGCAAGGTTACAGTTTAAAAAATGGTTTTGTACTTGCTCTCCATTGATCGTAAAATTCCCTGGTCACAAGGCTGCAATAACGATGTAACATTCGAGGGGAAGTACATTCCAAAAACATTACTTTTCACAAGAAGTTCAGCAGGGGGGAGTGCAGAGCAGATGTCCAGAAACAGTAACATTTCACAGTTTTATTCCAGCCCAGATTGCCTGCAATGAGCCTGTGTCTCTGGTATGACATGGTTATTGAACCAGTCAGAAAACATTTCTCTGGTAACCCATGCTTTATTGTTGGCATAATAATGCACGGGTAAGCAGTGTAGACCTTTCAGGCATCTTGGATGTTTGCTTTTCTCATTTAGTGCCAGCTTCACCTTGTGTGTGCCTGTAGTATTGGCAAAGCCAATAATAGTTGACCTATCTTTAGCATCCTTACAACCTGTCAGTGCTTTCTCGTCAGCCATTGTTAATGTTTTTCTAGGGATGTAACGCCAGTAGACAACTGTTTCATCAGCATTGTACATTCAGCACTTAGCTTTTCATCAGATATTATCCTGGCAAATTCATCAATGTAATTTTCAGCTGCTTCATGATCAGCTGAAGCTTTTTTATCACAGATTTTTAGATATTTTAAACCATTTTAGATATTACATACCATTATGTTTCTTAAATATCTGCAGGCAACCTTCTAAATATTGACAATCACCTTCAATTTTAAGTCCTTCATGATATAATCTTGCTTTTTTTCATGAGCAAAAAACCAGTCCGTGGCATACATTCACTTCTTTGTTGTCAAATCTACTTCATCAACACATGGTGAAGGTCTTCATTTTTTGCTGTATGCACTGTTTTCCTAGCTTTCATTAGTTTATGGTCATCACTATCACTATAAAACCTGAGTAACTTGTATTTCTGCTTTTTTAAATCATACACAGTGGCAGTTCCAATATCATATTCTTCAGTGAGACATGGCACGAACACACCATGATCAAGTTTCTGCAATAACTGCACCTTCTGCATTATTGATAATGACTGATGTTTCCTTTTCTTTTACTCAGTGTTAACTACTGGAGTATCTACAGCTCCATTAGTCATTTTCACAGTGAAATTAGATAGAGCAATAAAGGTATCAGTGAGCAGCAGGTGCACTTATGCACTGTTATTAGTACAAGCTCTGAGCAGTGCGCAGGGCTGACAAGTTTGTGAAAAAAATTGGATTTCGGAGCTTTTTGGATTTCAGAATTTTGGATTAGGGATTGTCAACCTGGGATAGGCATGGAATGTGTAATATAGTATAAACACAGTCCGTTTTAGTAATATATTTTTGGAGTACTTTCATTACAGCCTCTAGCAACTGCAACAGGATTGGGATTTTTCAGGTCATATACTCCACATTATTTGGAGTGATGATCAGAACCATCTGATGTTCAACAGCCATTATATAGATATCGTTGCATATTACTGTGATAAAGTCTTCTGTACAATATTGGAGTGTAAAGGATTTCTGTATTTAGTTAAAAACTGTTACTCTGGCAGTTAGCACAGAGGACTAAAGCTCGGACTTGTTAGTGCTTCCTGTGGCAAGGGTTCAGAATTTGAATCTTTCTATCTTAATTTACTTACTGTGTGATGTTGAGCAAGTCCCTTAACCAGTTAGTGATTTGGAGCAACTGGGAATTTGGGTTAGTCTACTTACTAGTGTCCTGGACTGCATGCCTAGTAACTATGAGCCTGTTGTTGTTTGTCAGCAAAAGAACGAATGTGGCTAGAGACAAAAATTTGGAAACAATGGCTTAAAAATAAAAACCCTCATGACCTGTTGAGATTCAAACAGTTTTGCAGCCAGGTAAAAAGAAGTTAACCAAAGATAAAAAAAAAAGAGTATTATCTAAAACTTCAATCCAGTCACAAGCTGAATCCCAAGAAATTCTGGACAGCCATAACATCACTTCTTAACCTGGGCACAAAAAGCAATCCTTGACCACATCTTAACAAAACACCAAAACAATTAGCCAGTCTGTAACTCTCACGTTGTCACTATTATAGCAAACATTACTGCTAACCTTCCCCAACCATACAACAGCACTAGCTATGCTACACCATCTTCTCCCACTCACTCCCCTTCCTCTACATCTTCCCTTCATTCCTATGAAGCTTCAACCCCTTTCCCTCCCTACATTCAAACTCAATCCCATAACTACAATACAAAGACTCCTTCATAAACTCAAACCTAGCTCCAATGTAGCAGACAACCTAGCCACAGAATGTCTGAAGCCATTACCTACCCTATCAGTATATTCCTCAACAGATCCATCTTGAAATCTTATGTAACAAAAATTTGAGAAAAAAGCTTTTATTCTGCCCTTTCACAAAGGTGATAATGCTCCTGACATCTCCAACTATCTTCCCATAGCCACTCTATCCCCCATCTCCAAGATCCTGGAAAAATGTATACATAGGCAACTTCTAAACTTTCTCATTAATAACCAAATCCTATCTTCCACACAACATGGATTTAGGCCAAGTCAAAGTACTATGTCTGCCTTGATATCCTTCCTGGCCACAATTAATAAAGACTGAGACTCAGGAAAAATTGTCTCCTCCCTATTTCTTGACTTATCTAAAGCTTTTGATACTGTCTCTCACCCCTTACTTCTAAATCAACTCTTAAATATTGGTCTTTCCCCCTCCTCACGTAACTGGTTCTCAAGTTACTGTAACTATTAGACAAACAACAGGCAGTTAAATGGCAAAACTCCCTCTTTCTATAGCTTCACAACTCTACCAGGATTGGACAGAGCTCTATATTAGGTCCCCTACTATTCAACATATTTATTAATAGTCTACATTCTTTATTCAGTCAGGGATCTATTATTCAATATGCAGATGACTCTACTGTCATATGTTCTGCTGATGTCATGTCAGATCTTCAACAAATCACTGAACTGGCCTTTTCCTCTATAGAGACCTGGCTATACAATAAATCAATTGTCTCTCAATCCAGACAAAACCAAATTAATTTTCTTTACCTAGAGAAAAAAACTCCTATAAAAAAGCCCAGTACTCCATACTTACTCAGAGCAACACAACAATTGAACTTGTTACTCACACTAAACTGCTCGGAGTAATAAAAGATGAACATTAAAAATGTGACCTGCACATACAGCATAACCACCAAAAGCTAGGCCTTCTTTACATATACAAATGCTTCCTAAGCCCTACCACTGAACAAGCCCTTCTACAAGCTACATACTTCCCTCTCTGATCTATGCTGCCCCTATACTCATTAACCTACAATCCTCCTTAAAAACACAGCTGGAAACATGTTACAATAAAATTGCCAGGTTTGCTACAAATGCTACACATTCTACCCATCGTTGTATAGCTCTGCATTCTCTTCTACCTGCAATTAACAACTGCACACAAAATAATTTACAAATCTACACACTCTCCCACTCTTACTTCATTATTTAGTGACTACTTTCCAAAAAGGTGTCTCAGATCCGAGAAGCAACACCTGTTGCAGGTCCACAAACCAAACTTACATGCTGGACAGCTTCTTTACTCTTGTTCTATAGTCAGAATGTGGGAAGTCCTACCACTTATCATTAGAACAGATCAGAACTATGTTTCATTTAAAGCTTCCTTGCAAAGTTACCTCTCTTCTATATAGAACTACACTTGCACCAAACCTCCTCCATTTATTATGTTTGTTCATACTTCAATGATCACTATCTACTAAATGTCTGGAGATAACCTACACAAAATTATCTTAGAAGCCTGTATGTAATGATAGCCTCTACTTATTTTTCTTATCTTATCCTGTATTTTATGCATGCATTTAGCTGTACCATATGGATAACTTCCGACCTTTAACGATTTAATTATTTTTCCTTATGTGCAAATACTTTTTAACTTTTCTTATTGTTATATTCTTTTGTATCTTTATGTTTTGTGGAGTTTTTCTCCCTGGGCCACCACTGAAAATGGGCTCTCAATGGCCCGGTGGACTATCCTGGTAAAGAAATGCCATCAAATAAATAAACAAGCCATTCTCTTTAATGTGGAATTATTTTGATGACTTTTACTTCTTCAGAGATTGTGTAACTTAACTAACATGTTATCAGGTGGTTAACATGTTATCAGGTGGTTAATATTTCTTATGCTCTCATAAATACTTTTCGATTTAAACTGTGCTACACATGGTTGGATCGTATGATATGATGCTAATGATCTTTACACAATTTCACGTAGTTCATTCAAAGCTACCAATAAAGTACATGTAATTTATTCTCCATTACACTAAGGGATATACACAGTCAACAAAGTGACTATAACTGCTGCTGAGGTGGCAGGCCATCTGTGGATAAAACTATCTTATGCTGTTATCTTGTCATTTTAAACACTCTTTAATCTGGCTTTGCAGGGTTAGTGTACTTGTGTGGATTAAGTTGGAATATTTTGTGTTTATGTGAAACACGTTAAAATATGTGACTTTGATCATTATTATTGTTTTTTTTTTTTACATAGACATCTGAGAAAGATGCAGTCCGCAATGTAGCTATAGTTGCTAGGATTTTGGATGGTGTCTGTGGATAAAAATTACTGACCCTGCTGAGCTGATAAAGTTAAAAAAATCATAAGGCTGTCTTTGCAGGATTGGGGTGCATTTGTTTACAGCAAATCTGAATGCTTTACTGTAACCGTTTGTATTACAATCAGACATTTGATAAACTGGCCGTATTTGTTTAGTACAGATATTGGTGACTTATAACGACAGCAGTTTGAGTAGCGTTTTATTGTTGAGATTTTCTGAAATAGGTACTTTTGTCATTTTTGGTTCATATGTTTTTTGTTTTACTGCTTACTGGAAAAATGTTCAAACCTGATACTTAGTTCAGATGATTAAGGCTATGAGCTGTTAATGAGCTTCTTCTGTGGTACGTGGTTTGATTCCTCCATCCTTTGTTTTCTGTGTGATCCTGAGTCACTCACTTCACCACACAGTACTCCTGGGCTGGCCCTGAAAAGGAACACTTACATCCAGTGGGTTGCCTCAACGTTTTAGCAAATGGATTACACATTTGTTTTTTGAATTACTGCACCCGTCCCCTAGGCACTAATTAGTGCTTTGCTATATTCTGTTTGACTACAAACCCCAGCACATCTCTTGTAGTCTAATGTGTTACCAGATGCATTTAAATAAAAAAAATGAGTTTTAGGGGAAGAGAAGTTTACTGTTGCTCATGCAAGTCAGTTTTCAATGTGAGACTATGTTTTTTAGCAACTGTCTGTCTGTCAGTGTTTTTTGCTGTAAAATATTAAATAAAAGTTTTAAATGCAATTTTATGATTATTGTAAAAGTAAAAAATAAAATATTATGCATACTGACAGGTTTGAACAGTTTTGTCTAGTAGTTGGGTAATTGGGGAGAGCCAAGTAATGGGATATTGGCATGGATATGTGTGGGGAGGCAGTCCATTACCCTGCTTAGGCCCCATTTGACTATTATCTAGCTGTGGACATACCCCTTTTCTCTAGGAGGGCAAGTGCCCATCCAATTTTCTAGGGCCTGTATGAAGGATGATAGTATATTACGCCACTTAATTTGAAGGGGCAGTCTGTATATAAGTGATGAAGGAATTGTTTGATGAACTTATGTCTCCATCATATTTTAATTATCTGCTTGTGAAGATTTAGGTCACTGGTTCTGGTGTTTGTGAAACTATCTTGTGGAGGTACAGGAGATACAAATAACTGTGTCCTTAATGGTAAGGAAGACAAGACATAAATCTCCCCTCAATATTCTATACAATACTGAATAAATGGATAGCGTATCCAGTCTCTCTTAGAAGCTCAGGGCCTTTAAACTTATGATCTTCTTAGTTTGGAACCTCTGCAGTCTCCCTATTTGTTTGATATATCTAGTAAGGTGCATTTTAAATAGGGGAGTTATACTCTAACTGACCTGATCAATTCTGAATATTAGGGTACAATGAACAGAAGGTAGTCCACTTCAGTTTAAGTGTGTCAGGCATCATGCTCCAGCTAGAAAATAAGGTTAATCTATCCACTAAAAGCCCCAAAATTGAAGTCTTGTCCCATAAGGGACAAACTTTTATCTGTATGGCCTAGATGAATGGTGATGTGAGACGACAGGATGCAGGGGGATACATGCAACATAGTGCAGATCTATTCCATAAGTGTGATAGCCAACTCACAGAGCACTAGCTCACTGACTTGAACCTATGGATCAGATCAATTCCTTGATGAGCCAGTCAGTTGAGGTACCATATTTGAACTTATAAGCAAAAGGTTTATAGGTACGGAAATAAAACAATATACAGTAATAAAACAATAATCACTCTTGTGGGGAACTGCATCTTTCATACCCCTGCTACTTATAGACTCTAGACTGCACTATCAATAAAAAAAAGAGATGTTTACTTCCTATATACAGAACTCTAATCCCTAAATGCAGAACTGCTCCCTCTTATCCATGATAGTGCTGAATGAAACTGGTCTCAGCAAATTTACTTAGTTTAATGAGTAGGACAAGAGAAACTCAGAAGAGGCTCTTGATGGGTTGTGCAACAACAAAGTAAACTACAGCCAGGATTTTGCACTGTCATGAGGGGATTAAGAGAGAAGCAATGTGCATTCTAGAATGCACACCAATAGGGAGGACAGACTTGCAAATTTCCTAGATGTTATAGTCACTCCAAGATGATGAAATCATATTGTATGTGAGGGCAAAAGGTCAACAAAATGCTAGGGAACACGGACAGGGATGTGGACTGGATGCAGATGTTATTTTCTCAAAGATCATATTGTTGTAACATCTGAAATGCTACATTATCTTCTGAACGTCGCATTGAGAAAGACATCAGTTTGATTAAAAGTATACAGTAAGCTGTTATCAACATGTTTAGGAGAATGTGGAATATGACGTATAGGTAAAAGATTAATGTACTGGGAATGTTCACACTATACAAGAGAAGGGAATGGGATATCTGAGTATAGTTAAGTTATATTACTGGGACTGGTAAGTAGTATAGAACTGAAGAGGAAGGCTGAAGGAAGGCGAGTACACTGGAAACTTGGATGGTAAAAAATGATTGCAAACATTAGGAAACATTTCATACAACAGTGGTGGGGCTTTGAAACGAACCATGTGACATACAGAAATGTTTAAAAAGGCTGAGAAGAAATAAAAGAAAGGGTAAGAAAAGGGAAACAAATATATAGTGATAGTTGCAACACTGGTACACTTTGTGCAGAACATGTCTGCTTCTGTCGGCATTTACAAAAATTAGCACTCATTTCAAAAACATGCACACCACCACACCTGTGAACTATAATGAATAAATATGAGAGAGCTATTTACTGTACTTAGTTGAATGTATAGCTCCATTTCAGTTTATCTGTATTTTCAGGGTAAACATTGCATTATTACTTTATACTGAGCATAAGCTGACAAGTGTCACTGGGTCTCCATCTTAATTGTCATTAGAAGAAGCTGGCGGTTCTTTGTTTTCACAACTCAGGAGCACCTCAAGAGCAAACCCCCCACCCGTATGATGTACTGTAGTGTCAATAAGTGCTGTGGTAAGGAACAAGAAAACGCAGCCTTCTTAGCTTCCAAGCTCTGGAACAGAGTATGCAACCTGTTGAGCTACAAGCTAACAGACTACACAGAGGAGGAATGCTGTCCTTCAGGACAACCTGTCGTCTCAGATTCATCAGTGCCATAGCTGACATTAACCGCTGAAATATTTATTTATTTCCCTTGTTTGTTTCTACATACAGCATGTGTTCCTGAAAAATGTTAAAGCTGTCCTATTTATAATTGATTCGCTACTAGTTTCGTCCTTGAAATCAAAAACTGCATCATGACTAATTCTGACCTTGATGACCAAAATAGACTTGAGTAATTAATTCCAAATATACATAGGGTGACAAAATGTGTCTTCCTATATTTACTGCTGGCATTGTAAGTTATCCGCATTTGTTCTCTGTACTCATGTTAAACACAAAACTTCTAGAAATCTGATATAAAATAAATAGCATTTACAATGGTTGGGCCTTTCTTTGAAAGTTAGCTGTTTAAAAGTACTTAGTTTCAAATGCTTTATCTAAATGTCTTTGTATCTCAAAATTTCAGAAATGACTTCCTCACTTGTGTGAACATAAAGCAAGTGGTTGCCTGATATTGCTCTGCGCTGTTTTGGCGATATTCCTCTCTTCCCTAATTTTGTGTGACCATGGAGTTTTTATTTGTAAGTTAGGTTGTTACTGTGGAGGGTGTAGGTGACTTGCCCCCACTAAAAAAGTCCATGTTTTTCTACTTCATTGTCTTGCATGTTAGAGGCAGCTTTTGAGATTGCAGGACCCAGCATTTGTAATGCAAAGGATTATACTGCAATTCACTTTTTCTAATGTAGCACTTCTGATGATTATACAATGGTACACAATAGTCATTTGGTAACGTGCTAAGGATATGCCTTGGTAGGTAGTTCAGTCGACACTAAGCTTTACTTTTTTATGTCATAGTGGAAAACACTGACAGGTACCTTCAATAATCTAAAAAGTAGTTTTGCACCTTGTCAGTGTTCTCCTTTAAACTATAAGAGAAACCAATGGCTAAGATTCAGAAAGAATCCTATCATTCAAGTACATTTCTTACCATTGGTAGGTCAATTTACATGGTAAGACCCCAGTGAGGAAGACCTCATTAGCATATCTTTAAATTGTACTTTTTTCCCCAACTAGTGCTGTCAGGCCTGTCATGGCAGTAGTGTTTACTCTGCCAGCCTATGCTCACATGGAAAAGGCAGCCACCTACTCTGAGACATCTAAACTCAGATACCCATGTACATGCACACACAGTCCCAGACATTCTGTCCACACACACACACACACACACACACACACACACACACACACACACACACACACACACACACACACACACACACACACACACACACTCCACAAAACCTCCCAATAATTGTTCAGACTTATGGACACAAACAACCATTCATTCACATGAGTACTCTGATAACACCACCCAGTGTGACCCCCCCAGGCAGACATACAAACACAAAAACACACATACACGCACACAAATATTCATCTGTCTTCATTCATGCCTCTACAGGCATACACACACACACACACACACACACACACACACACACACACACACACACACACACACACACACACACACACACACACACACTAACATTAATACTCATTCCCACCCCAACATCTTTGCTGAAGCTCCCTGCATATGACTGCTTCCAATGAAGCAAAGGCTGACCACCATCTTTTGATGCTGTAACATTTTTTCCACACAAGGAAATTTATGCTGTTGTGAGATTTTCTGAGTCACTCTCCATCCTAAACCAGGAGCCACATGCATTTCTAGAGTAGAGCACATAGCTAATTAGCAATAGCCACTCACCAAAATAGCTTCATTGTCATGTGGATCGGCCAGCAAGCACACCCTACACACTGATGCTCCCACTGGTGCAAAACCTCTGTGTTGGGGAGTCTCTAAATTGGAAAGGGTTATCGTGAGGGGGACTCTGTTCATATTATGGCTTCCCATCACAGTAATCCTTTCTGAATGCAGGGGATTGTAGACTTTGGTCAGGAAAGCAGTTGCACAGGCAATAAGAAACAAACATTCTGGGATTTTATTTTGTTTTTATTCTTTGACGCAGGCAGTTCTCAGCAAGTCAGTTCCTACAAGCATGAATAAACATTAACGATGCCAAGTTTAAAAGTAACCCCATGACAGAACCCAAATACGAACAGATCTCAGTAGTAAAATAAAAAACGCATTGCATGCAATAAATGTGACTATCAATATGTCAAGAATGCTTTTAGTAAACATAACAAGGAACACCAGTCCCTGATCAAATCAATCAAAAATAGATACAAGGTAAAGAAAATAGTCTTCCAGACAAAAGATAACCATTAAGTCTTCTTTAAGTATGTTAGAAACTTCCGAAACAATGTTAAGCACAAAGCTAATAGTACATTTTATTACATACTCAGATGTTGAGGACATAGCCAATCTACTAGTGGGTAAATTCAGCTCTAACTTCACCCCTCCCCCTACATTCCCAAATCACATATCTGTATCTACACCGTCCAATGAATCTCCCAAAAACAAGTCCTCAAAGCCTGTTCCAAGGACAAGCACACTGCTTCTTTTGGGCCAGATATCATACTAAGCTGCCTACCGACCAGCCTGAAACAGGAACTATCAAACTCTCTATAGAGTCTTTTCAATATCAGCCTCCAAATAGGCTTTGTGCCAGACAACTAGAGGACTGCAACAGTCATCCCCCTGCACAAATGTGACACATCAACAGATTCTAGTAATTAAAGACCCAGAAGTCTGACCAATCTCATCTGAAGGCTATGGATAGGATCATTATGGAATTAACAAATAAAGACATAGGTAACCTACAAACCCTTTACCCAAGCTAGTTTGGTTTTGTCAATGGGTATCCTGCCTGCCTAACCTGGAATATTTCTTAGAGAAGGATACTGATGCAATTGATGAGGGTAAAATCAGTGCACATCTCATATCTAGACCTTCCAAAGACATTTGACACCATACTACACTTGGGGATTATTGGTTAACTCTCCCAGCTAAATATCAATCCCTATAAAACTTATTGGACAGAAAACTGGCTCACAAACAGAGCACATGAAATGATGATAGGAAGCTCTACCTACTCCAAAAGATCTGTTGCTAATGGTATACCCTAGGATATGTATTATGGTGTCAAATGTCATTGCAAGGTCTAGATATGAGGTGTGCACTGATTTTTCCCTCATCAATCCTTAGGCATTTACAGATGACTGTAAAGTTGATGCCATCATAAACTCTCCAGAGGACACTAAGATCATCCAAGAGAGAATTTCCCAAACAAATTCCTGGTGTCATGCAAAAAATGTATGATGGCCTCTTTTGGCAAAAACGACATCCTTCGTAGCTATCATATGAAAAACACACCACTGAAAATTGATTCAGTAGTTAGGAACCTGGGAACTAACCTACACGGGCAACAAACTGTCCTTAGATCACTTTGTATCTACTACTATAAGAAAGTCCTGTTTCATTGTGCAGCTCATTACTAAGGGTATGGCATCTAGATTCAAGGATGTGACCATTCAACTGTATTTAAGACACATTAGGGTGATCATTGAATATAGAGCCCCCTTCAATATGCACATGTTCAAACTTTTAATACAACTTGAATGGCCACAATGCTTACATACAAAGATATCAAGAGGCTAAATCATAAAAACTACACTAAAAGGCTTAAAGCCTTGCCCCTCTTCTCAATATCATACAGGCTACTAAGGGGTGATCTCTGCCTTGCATACAGAACTTTAACAAACCCTAGCAGCTATGATCTACTGCACAACCACAGAGCTAGTGGTGGAATAAACACCCACTCAGGAGATCTTAATCTCTTCTGCAACATAAATAGAACATATTAAAGGGATAAATATGTATCACAGAAAATGCCACTTCTTTGGAATCGTATACCTATCCTCATAAAGAAAAGAACTTCCCCTACCCTATTCAAATATAATCTGGATGAATGGATGGGAAATCGCACCCTTGCCCTTTATAGAAAGGAGTAACATTAAATATTCTAACCACGTCTGGGTTATTCATACTTAAATTACAAGGACTAAAACTTAATGGAAATGCGTGGCTAAGCTTCTAATGATCCTCATGGATCAATAGCCTAGAAGCTACCTATGAACAAATTCCTACACCAAAATGATTGTATAGAAAAAGCATTAACAAGGTAGCTTTTGTACACTTCACACTTAATGCCTATTTACTGTGCCTTCCTATTTTTTGTTAACAGGGTCTTAAATTAAAATGGCCAGTAATGCAAAATAAATTATTAAATAACAAAAGTTTCATTTGCAGTAGTTCAGAAAATAAAAGTAATAAAAGTTAATTAGCAATGTTAAACGTCTGTTTAAAATACGTTTGGGCAAAAAGGCACCAAGATAATAAGGAAAGTTACTATATCAAAAAAAAATGATTATCAACTATCAGTAATTTGAATACTGTCATGACTGGATTGCATTAATTAAAGGAAATTGCAATACATCTTTATAAATAGGTTTTAGCTTTCATAGGAAATTCTAGTACATTTCTTTTAAATATAAATAGGTTTAGCTTTTTATACTATTCCATAATGAAGAGCTTCTAGGGTGCATTTCTGAAATGCTGTTTCATTGTGGCATTAAGTTAAATTGTAGTAATGCAGTCTGAGAGGGGATGCTTGATGATAACCAAGAAGACAGATACATGTATACAGGAAATGAAACCTGGTGTTCTGATTGAGTGTATTATTATAGCAATAACCCACGCCTGGGTGTGGGTAATGCTTTGGCGTGGTTTGGTCCCGAGGGACCAAACAAAGCCAACCGTGGGTAAACCCAGAAGTGGTTATTGCTATTCATGACATTATTTAAGAAAATAAACTATTACTTTTCTTAAATAATGGCATAGTATAATGCCTGTTTGCTGCCCTTCTGCAGATGTCTGGCATCCGCGGCAGTTCTGATGTACTGCACGCCTGCACAGTACATCAGAGCTGTGGGCAAAAGCAACGGAGAAAGCAAGATCTCTGTTGCTTTTTTTTTAGTGTTTCGCTATGTTAAATGGGTTTAACATAGCGAGACAGCTTTAAAATAAGCAACTGAGATGTCCGTTGCTTATTTTAAAACTTTCTCGCTATGTTAAACTCATTTGACATAGCGAAACACTAAAAAAAGCAACGGAGATCTTGCTTTCTCCGTTGCTTTTAAAGCTACTCTCGCTATGTTAAATGGGTTTAACATAGCGAGACAGCTTTAAAATAAGCAACGGAGATCTCCGTTGCTTATTTTAAAGCTGTCTCGCTATGTTAAACCCATTTAACATAAATCGAGTTATACTAATGGAAAAAGTCCGGGCGGACCTTTTTCATTAGTATAACTCGATTTAATACGCTGGCCAATCAGCGTGCGTTTTAAGTGTCATGGTATAATAGCCTATATACTACCACATCACTGTGCACATTTTAAGTCAGTGTGCTGAAACATTTAAGGAAAACATGCATCTTCCGTGTGATGGTTTGGGAAAGGGAGGTATACAACCATATTTCGACATATTTCTGTACTTTGAGTGGGCCTTTCTGATTAGGTATTATATACACACATACACACACACACACACACACACACACACACACACACACACACACACACACACACACACACACACACACACACACACACACACACACACACACACACACACACTTGTTATGTGACTTTGCTTCCTTGTTACCACCTTACATGCTATCTACCTTAGGGTAAACACAACACAGGCTTCTTGTAAAGCTGAATGTTTCAGAACATGTGTAGAGGGCTAGACTCCACAACACGTAGGGTAAGGCACTACACTTATCATGGGACTAAAGCCCCAACTGATCTTGAAGGAAAGCTTTCTCTCTTCATCTAGTAATGGAAGGAAGGAAGGAAGGACAGAAGTCTTCTTGGCAGTGCAAACCATAAACCCAACCCCAAAAGTATCAGCAGAATTATAATGCCAAATGCAGATGTAAAGAAAACGGTGGTGTTCCCTTATAGATGCAAATGTGCCCATGTCGGAACCCTCTACTACAGCTGCAGAGTAGCAAATGCATCTGTAATAGGTGTCCAAATTATAGACGTCCAGGGCCCTATTAATATATAAACATTTCTCCTTTCAGTTGCATACTGCAGAGTGTACATTTTTTCTTAACAAGGACTACTGTGGTTATGTACTCCTTAACTGAAAAAAGTGCAAGTGTGTTTCTAGTTTTTGTTATGACTTTTGGGTTTTCTGCCTGTTCTTTTCTTCAGCATGTCATTCAGACACTGAAGACTGTAGGCTGGTTGAATGCTATTGTGTAAACTTGTTCACATTCTGTGCAGCTGTACCTGTTACCATGTTTATCGTATCTACCACTGGATATCTAAAATTTTCAATACCTCATTCCTGTTCTGTTCTCATCACATGCATGCCACAGTGTTTTTTTTCTGATCAGGTACTGTACAATATCCCATTTGACCCATCTTCATTTCCCCTTTCCATTGGCTGTATATGGAATCTGCAATGCATATGAACTTATCTAGTTTTACAAGCACATTGGCAGATATAACAGTTTATTGTGCCTATCTACCATAATGCTGAATGCTGTGGAATCACACTAGGGAGAAATTTTACAATATACCAGCTTGTGGACTTATTCCTCCGTAAGGATGCCTGCTTCCTTTTCCCTGTTCATGCATATTCAGGTAGTTTTGCCTCTGTAGGCTGCTCAAGGCAGGCATTAGTTCTTTTTCAGAGATATGCTATGCAGCACCACAACTAGTCTTCTGAAATCCAGGACAGATTCCCACCTCAGCTAAGCTAATGATGATCAGTAAGGCCAAATATGTCCATATGTAATGGACAATGGCTTATTAGCTGAAATGCATTATTAAAGACTTGTGTTTCATTATGGTTTGCTTAAGTAAATATCGTAAAACTCTTTGTCAGAAAGGTATATTGTCTATCAGGGTATCCTGACAAATGCTAATTTCTTTGCACACTGTTTTGTTGGGACCTTTTTTTGTTATATCCTATATGCATCTGCTGTGACACTTTTTTGTTTCTACCCTATTTATTGAGTACCCCTGGGGTCGCTATATCATAGGCTTCTTATTAACCTAAATGTTTCAGAAGATGGTTATAGTCCGAATGAATGGTCTGCTAATGAAGTCCAGTAAGGCTAACCCATGCTCATAATCAGTGGAAATGTGGGATTTGGTGGTGTGAAAATGCATCAGCATGGCAGCAATAATATTTTCTGTCTGGCTACTTTATAAAAAACTTAAATGTCATTATGCATTTCTTAAGCCAGTCTTCTGAATTACATTTTCAGGACAAATCTCATAATTTACATTATGCTCTAATAAAGCAAGGCTTGTCAAAGTCTCTGTACACATTTCTGTATTTAATTAGGTCTCACACGTAGCTTCTCTGGAACATTTGATTTCTTGTTTTTACCTTTCATGGTAACTACTCCAAATAAGGTAAATACCAGCAGCATTGCTTTGTTTCTTGTCGTTGAAGCTTTCAGAACATAACCTGATTATCCATTTATTCAATAATGATAAGGCCCAGTAAGGCCAAAAGGTATCCATACTGAGATGAATTTAGCTTGCTGGCTATACAGTAGGTGTGTAATTGCCCATTACTTAAGCCATTGTGTTTAGATATTTTTGAGAGGGAATTTGCCCTTTTCCTGCGATGTCTTCATAAAGAAAGATTTTTGAATTTGAATGCATATGTACATGTATTTATGTGCTTTGTTGGGATTTCACTAGCTATGTCCTATTTGTATCCATTTTGCAACTTTTGTTTTCTTGTTTTCACCTTATTTCGTACCTAGCCATTTAGGTAAATACATCACTGTTTTCTTGTCAAGCTAACTATACAGATGATTGATTCTTCCTTTATTCTGTGCTGAAAACAGCTACTGGACTCAGTTTTGTTGGGTGGATTATATTACTCTGTGTGTCTTTCTCCATTTCTTAAGCCACAGAACTAATAATCTTAAAGGAAATTTGCATATTTCCCATGGCTCCTTAATAAAGGAAGGTTTTCAAACATCCTTGCACAATTTTGTCAGGGTGTTTCAGGTTGGAACTTTTGTGTATGTGCTGTGGGAATGTTCTCTTTTAAGAGAACATGATTTATGTCTCACTCTAGCTGTCTACCTATCTCTTGCCAATGCTCACAAAGAGTGGTAGACATACTTAAATGGACTACAGTCTGGCATCAGCTTTTGAACCAGACAATTAATATCACTTTTTCTGACATCTCACGTACAATGTGATTGGAAGGAATGTGATTAATAGCAGAACTGGTATTCAGATACAGTTTTGATATCTTTTTCTTTATTTAATTTTCCTTCTCGCACTTCAGTCAGAGAGCAGTTGGTCACTTATCACTCGCTGACAGGGGTGGGCTTCATCTTGCTTGCTCAAGAATTAAAAAACAGGCACCACCATTTCTAATAGAAGTACAAAGCAGCAATGCATGTGTCATAATATGGCAAGCATTTGTAGAGCAGTAGTCTGACTGCAACTTGTTTCATGTCATTACTCCTAGAACATTACAGAAGGTTATCAAGTCAGTTACTTTGGCATTTATGGTATACTGAGGCCCAGAATGTGAAGCCCAATTGGGTACACAGGGAGGGCTATGTCCAACATGAACATACTACTCCTGCATGGATCATAGGTTAGGGATTTATTTAGAGTATAACCTTCTGCAACAAGGGTAACTGTGTGAATCACTTGAACAGACTGGTGAAGTTTGTTTTACCCAATCTCATGTCATGGTTTCACAACCATGGAATAAATGAAAAATACAATAAACAATTGAGACTCGCTATTTAATTCCCTCTATGCAAACCACAGAAAATGTAGTATTACCAGGAAATACTTAAATTAACTGCTCCCGCCAACAAAAAATTCATAACAGTGGATTTCACAGAGTGCATTTTGTTGATTCAGCACTGATCATATTTGCCATGGAAATTACAACCTTCACAAAGTGACATACTCTCCTGCCAAAACAACAGATCTTGATAAAGCCATAAGAGATCAAATTACTTCAAATAATTAACTTTTATGGACAAATAGCAAAGATCATGAGCAAACAGAAGATACCACAGATGGTTATGTTACATTTGCTTAACAGCAGAAGAAAATAAGAAGCTTGTCTGCCCTTTAATTATTTGGATGATCATGAAGGTGAAGCCTAAGTGGTCAGACAAACCAAACTATGAGTAAACCCATTTGTGTATTATTGCTATTACACAATAACATTATTTAAGAAAGAAAGAAAGAAATTGTTTACCTTTCTTAAATAATGTCATCATTTAATGGCACTTTAGTCATCTTCCACTTTCTCTGCTCTATACTTAAGTATTGCACTTGTGTAGGACTTCTGTCCCACACACTTGGAAGTACATCAGTGCAGTGCAAGAGAAATGACTGAGAAAAGAGCATCTCCATTGGTTTATGTGTGTGTGTGTGTGTGTGTGTGTGTGTGTGTGTGTGTGTGTGTGTGTGTGTGTGTGTGTGTGTGTGTGTGTGTGTGTGTGTGTGTGTGTGTGTGTGTGTGTGTGTGTGTGTGTGTGTGTGTGTTTGAAACTCTGATGTTTGGCATTATTGGCTTACACAAATTTTCAGTAATTTACCAGAAAATCAAGTTTTATGAGGCACAGCACAAAAATATGATGATTATCTGGAACGCATTCCTATTTAGATCCAGTATGCACCCAGGCTATATCTTTAAGACTTTAATTAGAGGTCAAGGGATCAGAGCCTCTAGGTTAAATCCTACTGTCACAGGGTTTTCACAAGAGATTGAGGGTTTGAAATGCAAACTGTTGGCATGTGGGTATGCCTCTTCTGAAATAGATTCACAATGGGTAGATTTGGATCAGTTGGGATTGGGTATAGCCGCTCCTTATTTTGGACCGGCTATTGACCTGAACATTGATAGGAGACGACATTCTGATATTTGTGAGGTGAAGGTTCCCTTGTTTTATACATGTGATCACAGTGATGTCACTAAGTTGTTTAGTAATCATTGGTCTATTTTTCAAGTGGACCATGACATATGCAGGATTGTAGGTGAGAAACCTATTTTTAGGTTTAGAAATTGCAAGAACCTGAAGAGATTGTTATGTTATGATAGGAATGTGAGTTCTGTGTCAGCATCCCTTGGATCTACACTACCTTGTGATAGTTGTAGTTTTTGTCAGTATATTAACACCTCTCCCATTTTTATGCATCCTGATTTACATAAGGAATTTAAGTTTCATGCTCATGCAGACTGTAAGACTGCCAATTTGGTTTATTTAGCAGAATGTTCCCTATGTCACGCATTTTACGTTGGTAAAACTAATAGAACTCTACGTGACAGAATGAGGGAACATCTGTATCACATTAGGAAAGGTTCCTTGCATAATGCTTTATCAAAACATGTGTTAGAGTTTGACACTTCTCATATTTTCTGTTTTAGAGTTATTGAGACAATTCAGTTGAGTAGTAGAGAGGGTGATATATATACACATACAGAATACAGGGAAGCCCGATGGATAATTATGCTCCGTGCAGATCGGGGCAAGGGTTTGAACGAGAGGGCCTCTATTAAGCCTATTTTAAAGAAAAGGAGATTGTTTAAGTAATGATGTATTATGTAATGTTTTATGTGGTATATGTGAATATATTTGGTTATGAAAGTTTATATATATATATATATATATATATATATATATTATATATTTTTATATGAATGAATGTTAGATATATAGTTTTCATGCTCTTCTTCATACAGTTTTTGTACAATGATATGTATTTTAGATTTATTATTTATACAGGTTTTTCATTAGTGTGAAGCTTTGTTCGTTCCTGACAGTTAATTGAATATTTAATTGTCAGATTTTTATTGGCTATACCCATTATGAATATATTTAAATAGGCTGTGTGTTTGTAATTGTTATCTGGTCTGATGAAGCTATTACAGTGAAAGCGCTTACCTTGTCGACTACAATAAAGGAGTTCTGCTATTTATATTACTGCCTTCTGTTTGGTGCCTTTTCAGTGATTTCTACTGTTTTTTACCGTTGGTGACTGCAGTGCATATTTTGTGGAGTGTGGACTTTGGATTTGGGTAATGCCTGTTTCCTTCCGCTGCTCATTATTACTTCTTTCCCATTATATTTGTGTATAGGTTTGAGCAACGGAGGATTTATCACTCGGTTACCACCTAGTTTGTTTTATTTTTATTATTCTTATATTTTTGGTGGTTATCTGAGAGAACATGGCTACTGAGAAATCTTCTTGTGTTGAATTGGACTATAGTCCTGCTATTAAGGTTAGTAGTCAATCAAAAGGAGTCATTCCCCCTTTTTCCGTGAGGTTTTCGTTATATTTACAAAAAGAAAGGAACTGTTTGTGGCAGTTTGATGTTCCGGCCACCAGTGATGATGCGGTGAGCGGGACAGGAGATTTGGAGCTTCTCCAACAAACCATGGAGAGTATTGAATATGACTTCTTGAAGCTGAAGTGAATGCAGGCTCAACGACTACATTTTGAACTCTGTCTTGAGAAGAAAGTCCTACCCAGAGGTCTACGCGTGTTGAACATGCCAACACAAGGGGCACAACATCCCGAACTACTTATCCGGTGGCAAAAGTTGAATTTAGAGATAAGCGCTAGTTATATGTGCCTCTTGAATGAGTATTTCCTTCCAGAAGAAGATAAATTAAGGGAGTCTTTGCGTGAGCGACAGGAAGCACTCCTTAAAGATTATAGTGTGGATGTCCTGAAACCACTCTTTGAGAGTCTCTTAGATGGTGTTGCAGTGCTTGAACGTAAGTTGATTTACCAGAAGAAAACAAAATTGTTGTGTGACATTAAAGATTTTAAGGCAGGCCATGTCTTTATGTGGCCGCGTGCAGGATAGAGAGCTACAGGACATGTTAATAGTTCGACAACTGTGACTAATTTAAATCGGACTGTTCCTTCCGAATAACTGTTGTCAGAACCCTTGGGTTCTATTGTTGATTGTACAAATGAAATTTTGACTTTGCATGATAATGTTGATAGTATTGTAGCTGAAGATGGTGCTTCAATTAACTCTGCCTCCCATGGCACTGGCCAGAATACTAAGGTGACTTGTACTGTGAATAATGGTCACCGTATGATTAAACAGGGAATGCTGAATGTCAACCCTGTTTTATCACCTAGGGTTGATGGGGTTTGTTTAGATAGATCTTCTAACTATAATTTGTATCCTAATGTTGTTATTGACCGTTCTGGTAGAACTGGTGATGTTGGGAAAGTGGTTAGACCTAAGTGGAGAGGTACAGTTTTAACAGATGCTGATTCCCTTAATACTCTTAGGGATGGGAATCTGGAGGACCTTCCTTTTCCTCTACCTGTTTGTTTGGAGAGAGGGGGAGGTCGTACCAGGTCGGCGAGCAGAGGTCGCCAAAAGCGCAAACTCTCTGATCAGCCGAGTCAGCATCAAACTTTGAAGAAAATGAGGGGGAGGACCCCAATTCATTAATTTTTATATATCTCTACATGTGAATTGACTTCTTTTAAGAAAAGTGTATTGAATAAAGGACTTAGCTTTATTCCTACTAGTAGGAGCAAACTTCCAGATACCATTATGGATTTAAGAGTGTTTTGCTGCAATGTCATGTTATGCTTGTTTTATGGGGTTTTCTGCTATGTGTTCACCCTCTTTTAGAGGTGTAGATGCCCCTTTCAACTTTAAGAAACCTAGTTGTTTTGTACCAACGAACCATCCATTAGTTGAGGCTTATTTGAAACTGACCGAAGATGACATTTTTAGTTATTATGACACATGTAGTACTAGATATATGCATTATAGAAATAATTTAACATTTAGAGAGAAACAAGCTTTAAGAGCTTTATAGTCTAATGAACAAATAATTATCCTCCCTGCTGACAAAGGTGGTTTAATTGTGATTATGGATAGGTCACATTATGAGTGTTCGATGCGTAGTATGTTGAGTGATGGGAGTTTCTATGACAAAATTATTGCTGATGATATTCAGAGAATTGTGTCCAGGGTGCGTAATTGCATATCTGATACATTTCTGCATCACCTTATTACAGAAGGTGTGTTTTATTTCTTGGAGGTGTCTAATCCCTTGGTTCCTCTTATACAAGGTCTTCCGAAAGTCCATAAGAACCCCTCAGACCCACCAATGAGACCAATAGTGGCTGTGGGTGGTTGGATCACAGAACCTTTTTCACTGTACGTTGAGAAGTTTTTAAGACCTATAGTGAATTTGAACCCTGTAGTCCTTAGGGACTCTAAACAGTTTTTACTGGATCTTTACCAGTGTCTCTCTTCAGTGAGTGACATTGAGGATGTCATTTTAGTCACTCTTGACATTCAGTCTTTGTTCACTATGATCCCGAATGACCTTGGTGTTGAGTATATACATGAGTACCTTGTTTTACATAGTAAATACACTTCAACTCAGATAGATTTGCTTTGTCTGTTCCTGGAACTTGTGCTTGAAAATAAGGTCTTCATTTACGGTAGTGATTTATATCTTCAGAGACATGGCGTAGCTATGGGCACTTCTTGTGCCAATAGCTACGCCAATATGTTTTTAGCACACTAGGAGAGTAATGTTCTGTTTCCCACTTTTGCTTTCAAAACACATGTTTTGTTTTATCGACGATTTGTTGATGATTTGTTTTTGTTGTGGAAAGGCCCAGTGGATAGCTTACATACATTTCATGAAATGGTGAATAATTTGACCGATTGTTTAAAGTTCACCTTTACTTGGTCATATACACTTGTTGAGTTTTTGGATTTGTATATTGAGAAACTACCGGGGGCCATTATTAATACTGGGGTGTATCGTAAAACCTGTCATAGGAACGCATTCCTATTTAGATCCAGTATGCACCCAGGCTATATCTTTAAGAATTTAATTAGAGGTCAAGGGATCAGAGCCTCTAGGTTAAATCCTACTGTCACAGGGTTTTCACAAGAGATTGAGGGTTTGAAATGCAAACTGTTGGCATGTGGGTATGCCTCTTCTGAAATAGATTCACAATGGGTAGATTTGGATCAGTTGAGATCGGGTATAGCCACTCCTTATTTTGGACCGGCTATTGACCTGAACATTGATAGGAGATGACATTCTGATATTTGTGAGGTGAAGGTTCCCTTGTTTTATACATGTGAGGGTTGGGAGCATGACCTAATGGTTAAGGTGTTTGCCTCACAAACACAAGGTGCAGGGTTTGAGTCTCACAAGGGATAAATGGCTAGGCTTAAAATGGCTCGCAAGGGCAGTTAGCTTAGTACTAACCTATGACTACTAACGTATAATCACAGTGATGTCACTAAGTTGTTTAGTAATCATTGGTCTATTTTGCAAGTGGACCATGACATATGCAGGATTGTAGGTGAGAAACCTATTTTTAGGTTTAGAAATTGCAAGAACCTGAAGAGATTGTTATGTTATGATAGGAATGTGAGTTCTGTGTCAGCATCCCTTGGATCTACACTACCTTGTGATAGTTGTAGTTTTTGTCAGTATATTAACACCTCTCCCATTTTTATGCATCCTGATTTACATAAGGAATTTAAGTTTCATGCTCATGCAGACTGTAAGACTGCCAATTTGGTTTATTTAGCAGAATGTTCCCTATGTCACGCATTTTACGTTGGTAAAACTAATAGAACTCTACGTGACAGAATGAGGGAACATCTGTATCACATTAGGAAAGGTTCCTTGCATAATGCTTTATCAAAACATGTGTTAGAGTTTGACACTTCTCATAGTTTCTGTTTTAGAGTTATTGAGACAATTCAGTTGAGTAGTAGAGGGGTTGATATATATATATATATATATATATATATATATATATATATATATATATATATATATACACATACAGAATACAGGGAAGCCCGATGGATAATTATGCTCCGTGCAGATCGGGGCAAGGGTTTGAATGAGATGGCCTCTATTAAGCCTATTTTAAAGGAGATTGTTTAAGTAATGATGTATTATGAAAACTGCTCTACAAATTGTAGCATGCTACAGGCCACCCTCTCAAACTCAGGAACCCCACACAGCCTTCCTGAAGACACTGGAGGGTATAAATGTATCTCCAAACACCATCATATTGGGAGACTTCAACTACCCGAATATAGACTGGGAACATTACTCAAGCCCTAACTTTCTAGCCCAACGGTTCCTGGAGTTCATAAATTCAAATGCCATGGAACAGCTAGTTACTGTTCCCACGAGAGGAGAAAATATACTAGATCTCATTGTCACAAACATGGGGACAAAATGCTCCACACCGGAAGTATATCCCTCATTGGTGAGATCTGATCATAAACTAATCTCACTGGAAATCCACATCCCGCCCCCACCCCAAACAAAAAAGACCATAGTGAAGAACTTCTCTAAAGCAAACTTCACACTACTCAAGACTGGTGTGGTATCCTTCAAGGCCCTGAGTCAGAGGAAACCACAACCCAAGCTGCGGAAGCCCTTACAAATGCCTTCTATGAACACCTCCAGGACTGCATGGATCAGGCAATCCCAAATAAAACCAAGACTCTTTCCACAAAGGGCAAACGTCCAGTCTGGTGGACCCCAGCCATTAACAAACTTTACAATAAGAGGAGAAAGCTATTACATGATAGAACAAAATCCATAAAAGGGAAGTCACCCCTGATCATTATTAGTAAAAAAAATACGAGCACTCATAAAATCAACTAAGGCCAATTTTGAGAGAAAAATTGCCATGGATTCAAAGGACAATCATAAGGCCTTTTTCAGCTATGTTAGGAACCTGGGTGGAAACTCACAGATATGCTCAGAATTAGTCCAAATGATACAAAATCACTGAACCCACAGACATTGCCAACATACTGGCAGACAGGTTCAATGCAAACTTCACCCATCTCCCCTAAAGGAGAGATAACTATCCCAGCCGAGTGTAGCCTCCCGGACATCTCAAATGCGCAGGTGAAAGCTGCTCTCTCTAAAGCTAAAAACACAGCATCAATGGGACCGGATGGTGTCCCCGGCTGTGTGCTACAAGCTAAATGAGGAATTAAACCCGCACATAAGGCAGCTGTTTAATCTCAGCCTTACCACAGGATACGTGCCCAAGGAGTGGCGTCGGCAACTGTGGTCCCACTCCACAAAGGTGGCGCCTCTCGGACCCTGGTAATTACCGCCCATAAGCTTAACAAGTCTAGTCTGCAAAGCTATGGAGAGGATCATAATGGAGCTCATAAACAAAGATATAGGGGACTTGCAGACATTGGACCCGACCCAGTTTGGCTTTGTCAAGGGAAGATCATGCCTTTTGAACTTGGTCGACTTCTTGAAATAGTCACCAAGGCCATTGATGAGGAAAGGCAGTCCATACAGCCTACCTTGACCTTGCAAAGGCTTTCGACACAATACCCCACTCGGGTATTGTAGAAAAACTTACCAGCTTAAATGTAAACCCATATGTCACAAGATGGGTTGCAAACTGGCTTAAGGACAGAACCCACAGGGTTAGAGTTGCTGGCGCTGTGTCAGCCTCCAAGCCGGTCACAAGTGGTGTCCCACAGGGCTCGGTCCTTGGCCCCTTATTGTTTGGCATCTACTTCTCAGAAGTACAGGCCAACATGGGAGGACTTTGGCTGACAAAGTTTGCAGATGACTGCAAACTGGGCGCCATAGTGGAAAGTGCATCGGACACGGATATCCTTCAGAAGGGACTCACGGAAACAGATAGCTGGTGTCGGAGCCATGGCCTGAAGTTAAACGCCAAAAAATGTATAGTCATACCCTTCGGGAAAAACAAGGTAACCCCAAGCTACCATATAGGTGGCAATCCACTAAGCACAGAAGAGGTTATCAGGGACCTGGGGACCCAGGTTGACAGTGGCCTTTCTTTTGACACTCACATTGCTAAAGTGGTTAGAAAGACCTTCTACATTGCCCACCTGATCATGAAGGGATTCACATCCAGATCTAGTGAGGTCATTGTTCCCTGTACTCTTCACTTATCAGACCAATGATCGAGTACAATGCCCCATTCGGGATGTATCTCACCCGACATCTGCAGCAATTGGAGAGACCCCAAAAGTTCCTCACCAAAAGGATAAAGGGACTCCAAAATCTGTCATATGCTGCCAGATTGAAGAAACTCCAGCTCTATTCAGTCGCATACCGTCTGCTCAGAGGTGACATGTGCCTGACATACAAGGCCATGTCCAACCCGGAATTAATGGACATGCTCCACCTCAAAAATCCAAATCCACCAAAACCACTAGAGCAAGCGACTTAAACCTTAGCACGGATATAAATAGGACATGCTGGAGGGATAGATTTATCACTCAGAGACTCCCTATGCTGTGGAATAAAATCCCGGTCCATGTGAGGCAGAGCACCTCGCTGACTCTGTTCAAGAGAAATCTAGACCTGTGGATGGGAGATCGTAGGTTTACCCCGGGAATCATCTCTGGGTCACTGCTGGACAGAGGCACAACAAACTAATGGGCACAGTATTTTTTCATATAAGGGGTGGCGTAAGCCACAATAATTTGGGCTAGGCTTATAAATGCCTTAGGGCAGATAGCCTAGTATAAACCTATGAACCTATGAACCTATAATATTTTATGTGGTGTATGTGAATATATTTGGTTATGAAAGTTTATAAGTTTATATATATATATATATATATATATATATGTGTGTGTGTGTATGGATGTTAGATATATAGTTTTCATGCTCTTCTTTATACAGTTTTTGTATAATGATATGTATTTTAGGTTTATTATTTATACAGGTTTTTCATAAGTGTGAAGCTTTGTTCGTTCCTGACAGTTAATCGAATATTTAATTGTCAGATTTTTATTGGCTACACCCATTATGAATGTATTTAAATAGGCTGTGTGTTTGTAGTTGTTATCTGGACTGATGAAGCTATTACAGTGAAAGCGCTTACCTTGTCGACTACAATAAAGGAGTTCCGCTATTTATATTACTGCCTTCTGTTTGGTGCCTTTTCTTTGGTTTCTACTGCTTTTTACCGCTGGTGACTGCAGTGCATATTTTGTGGAGTGTGGACTTTGGATTTGGGTAATGCCTGTTTCCTTCCTCTGCTCATTGTTACTTCTTTTCAATTTAAAAAATCTAATGAATTAGCTGGGACAATTTAAACACCAGCTGCACTGCCACTGACACTATAACTTGTGTGCTGTGCTCTACACTCTTATTATGTAGATTGTCTAAACCACCTAATCCTCCAAGATATGCAATAAAAGTTGTGTCAGACCTTCTATACAGCACTGTATCAAATAAGAAAAGCACTTGACTGTGACATGTGAGTTTTCTTTAAATTGGATGGTCACTTGAATCAGGGCAGCCTAGGGATACAAGGCCATTTATGAAGTTTTTGCAGGACAAGTCAAGCTTAGGTATAAATAAGATCTCTACACAAAATAAGTATGTATCCAGCTTATTTTCACAACTTAAAGATGAATCTATATGACAGAGAGGATACCAGTTATGAAGAAAGGCCATGCAGAAATTTTATTGAACATATATTTAGACATTGAACTGACACCATATAAAAAAAAAAACTTAAGAGTAAAAGGGTTGTCAAAGTATGTAAAGTTGAAACTTTAATTGGGTCAGGAAATCTGCATCTATATCAACATGAATGCCTCCCAGCCAGCTCTGAGGTATAGAGGTATAAAGCCCCAATTACAACTTACAAGGTTCATATGGTTGTTTAGGCTATGGAAGGTTTACTGTGGGAAGACTGGAATGAATGTCCAACAATGGCTCGCCTATCTAGAAAGGGAAGATGGGTAGCCCAGTTGACAGCAACAGAAAAATGTTTGCCTGGCAGAGTTTAGGTTACAGACTATGATACAAGCTCAGCCATACCAAGTATCACTTTAGGCTGTAGCCTAGATCAAAGCATATATACAAGCATGCATTTATGTCACTAAGCCAGTAGGGTAGAGAGTTGGGGAGTCATAATAAACTCCCTCACTGAAGTATTAAAGAAAAAAACTGCACAAGTGTAACCCATTTCCCAGGGGTCAGCTTCAGACAGAGAAAGAAAGACAGAGGGGAGAGCGAGGTGTCTGCTCCTGGATTACCTCCCTCAACAATTAGCAGCTACAGTCTGGGAGCACAGGCTGGATACTTTGATCCTACAAGGAAAAAGCTATATGGGATAAAACAAAGAGTACTTACTGTTAATGGGCTAAAATGTTACTTACAACAAAACTGCATTACAAATGTGAGATACCCATGCTGGAAAAATAGATTTGCACAGAGAAGTAAAATAGATTCACAGAAAAAAAACATTATAAAAAGCAAATTTAAAAACTTGTTAAAAGAAAGAACAAAGCATATTACCACTTCTGTAGCTGTAACAAAAAGTATACCTTCGACTCATTATGATTAATGCTCAAAACTGAAAAAGCATCTGGCATTTGAAAGATTTAATAGGGGACTTTTTTACAGCAGACATAAAGGACAGAGCAAAGTCTTTTACAAATACTCTAATAAGGTAAAGGAGACGAAGCTGGTCAGAATCAAAGTAAGTTATGAAAATAAAGAATGTGAGAAAGGCATTCTTGAAGCCTTTGAAACATATTTTAAGAGCATCTTTGGATATCAGTGGTACAGTTCAAAAATGATAATTCTACATTTTGATGAATAACCATTAATAATAACTGGGTAAATCATTATTTTAAATATAATACATATACACAATTTTCAATAACCTTCAGTTAGATGACTTTACAAATAAGAACATAACGGATATAGACCTCCCACTGATAAATACACTGCTAATTCTCTTTACTAAATGGTTATCTGAAATATAAACTTCCACATTAGAAGACTGCTATCACAGCACCTTTATAATGGAATGGTAAACCAAAACTATGCTGCACTTATCATCCAGTCAAATTACTATGCATAATCTTTAAACTTTTGGGAGGTGGTATAGTTAGCCGATAGCAGAAGATGGGTCTTGTATGTCAGCATGCAATATGTTTACAGGAAATGACAAATCTACAGTTTTTGAAGTACAGTAATTTGTCACCAAAGTCAGCATTAGCAAAAAGGTGAAACATCTGCTAGCTACATGAAATAGTGAATTCAGTATAGCACTTGACATTGTGAATCATAACAGGTTAGCCAACAATCTAAACAAAAAACAAATGAGAGCAACCATTGATACGGTAAGGCACATTCAGGTAATCAAGACTAGCACATAAGTGTAACATGCCAGTTTAGAAAAGGTGAAGATCCAGACTTTCCTAAGGTATTGGGTACCACATGACTTTGGCTGGAGCACAAAATGGTAAAAAGATCACATAAACAAACCACTTAGCAAAAACTGTAAGAAAGATCCAGCCAAAGAAAAGCGTTCATTGTGGAATACCTTAAACCTTGTGTGGTGGAGATCCATGGAGTGTACACACATGGCCCCTTACAGACATATCAGCCTTTCTTTTGCTTTCACTTTTTAATGCATTTAGATCCAATAAAACCAAATCATCCAAGCTGTAGTCAGGCCACGTTTCACACTTTTTCTGAGTTTGTTAGCACAGTATAAGTAGACTGACTGGACATGCTTTAGAAAGGCAGAGCTTAAAAATAAGCCTGATGTCCATAACACTAGGATGACTGCAAAATATCCCAAATAACATCTAAATCAAAGGGTAAATAGGTCACAAAAACACTTTGTAAAAACTCCAAGAAATACATAGCTAAACTATAAAGTCTTAACTGTTTTATACCTTTACTGATGCTCATTAGAGTTTTTAATACTCTAACTTTAACTAATGCAGAAACGTGAAGTCTAAAATGAAACTCCAGTGTCTGTCATTATTTAATGACTGCAATCTTCAATGATTTGCTAGAAAACCACAACATACTCTATGCCTCCCAAAACATCAAATCACACAAAAGTGTTTGCCATCCAAGAACAGCTCCATGCTGCTTTCCCACTACACTCTGCACCAAATAAGCATTCCATTGCCTAGTTTAACCATGTGCAGCACAGTTGTCTACTAGAGTGGTAGGAACAAAAAATGTATTAGCATAATAGTATTACCTACCATGCTAATACTGAAATAAGGAGACATATTTATGTTTTTCAAATGCAATCAGGACAGAATCAACAGCACATTTCAAGGTACTTACTGCAGAATATGATACATTACACCACAGCATAAATAAGAAACCAGCCTATGCAAAGTTTCACACACATCATATGGGTTGCAAAGAAATGAAAGGAGTGTCTGAAACAGTCCTGACTAAGTCCAGAAACTTTATGAGACACAGAGTACCGTGTGGCTTGCTGTTCAGTTAAGTATTGTTGATCTCTTTCTCTCTGCATTGATTTTGGATTGGAGTTAATCATTTAAGATTGGTTTCTTCCCTTTTTTATCTTTACTCTTATAATGCTTCCGGTTTTGTTTTTTGTTCTTTTTGGTGTATTAAGAGGTCTTGGTTATGGTCAGTTAGAAAATAATTATTTTGCAGACAGCAAATAAAATCCAGCTAATTAGTGGGAGGAGATGAAAAAAAGCATTCCTTAGTCAAGTAAAATTACTTAGTGGCATCTTTAGCAATAGTGATGTTTGGGTTGCTGTTATCTGCAAATATTGCTGATCTCTGTCTGTTCCCATCCATCTGCCATATTCCTTTTGTGCTTTTAAACTTGGTGGCTTTTGAGTTGCCCACCCTTACTACAAATCTGATTTTGGACATTCCTCCCAGTCTCAATGCATCAGCTAATTCTACTGCACACTGAGACATCAATTGGAAAGCCACCTCCATCTCTTAAATTTGAATTATCTTCTGTTTCATACCTTCTCACTTATTAAAAATCCACTTTATGCTGCTGCTTTTACTGTATTTATACTTATTCCTACTTTATTTAGCATTTTGCTGCACATTCTTAAAGTGTTTAGTTGCATTCAATCAGCTACATTTATTACTGCTTGTTAGTAACCTGATTACATTGTAATTGTTATTCTAAGACTCTTAGTTCTGATTTAAGCACTTGGGTTCCAATCTAGTTATCTTACATTAGGCAGGTTTGTGGTCTACACTATTGTGGCAGGAGAGGTAGCATACACCCTTCTGAGTTTGGGAGTTGCTGGTTGAAGGCTTATTATGTCTCTTATTTTAAAAGTATCTTTGTTCTGGTTTAAGCATTTGGGCTCCAAACCAGCTATTTTACATTAAGAATGCTTGTGTTCTGCACTCTTGTTGGAAGAAAGGATGCCCACCACCCTTCTGAGCTCGGAATTGCTGGTAATGGCTTATTGAGTCTGTTATCCCAAGCGTATTTGCTCTGGTTTAAGCTACTGGACTCAAAACCAGTTATTTTAGATTAGGAAGGCTTGTGGCCTATACTCCTGTGACAGAAGAGGATAGCCTATGGCCTTATGAGCTGGGAATTAATGGTATAAGTCTTATTGTGCCTTTATTTGACTGGTTAGAGGGCTAGCTTGTTTAAGATTTGAATCTCTGTGCATGAGACATTTGGTGACGTGGAAGGCACATTACTTCAAAAGATGAGTGGTGCTGGCTTCTGCTAAACTCTACAAAAGCTAAGATTTACATTTCCAAATTCATTGTTTAGGCACTTGTTTTTGGCTGTATTGAGTGTTTCTGTGATGCATATCTGCACATTTTGACTTTTTTACAGTCCTTAGTTAGAACTGCCTTGGTTCAACTTTAGTGAGAGTATAGGGGACCTGAGTAATTTCCTGGCCCAAGATTGTGGAAAGGAAAGAAGAGTGTACTGCTTTGATTAGCCACAGGCCTTGTTTGTGTTTTATCAAACCTCCACTGCTATTTAATCACCACAGTTAGACAACAACTGCTCATACCCTGTGAGCTCTGAGGTGTTTGGTGAGGTTTGGTGATCATGCTATTTGAGAAGAAGAGTGTTTCTGGTTTCTGCTAAACTCTACAAAAGCTAAGACTTACATTACCATATTCACTGGATTGGCACTTGTTTTTCACTGCATTAATTGAGTGTTTCCATGTTAAATATATTACATTTTTAACCATTTTACAGTCTTTAGTTAAAACTATATTGGTTCCACTTTTAGCGAGAGTAGAGGGGACCTGAATTACTTTCTGACCTGATATGTAAAGTAAACAGTGTGTTGTTTTTGATTGGCCAAGGGGTGTTTTTTTTTGTTTTGTTTTTTTTAATCAGGTCTCCTGTGCTTTTAGGTGTTGCACTTGCACACTGCTTGCTTCTTAACCTATGAGCAAGCTAAGATTTACATTACCCATGTCCATTGTTTTGGCACTTGTTTTTTGCATTATTTTGTCACAGCTCCATTAATTGAGTGTTTCTGTGTTGAATATCTGAACATTTTTACCTTTTTTACACTCTTTCATAATAACTGCTGCTCTCCACACAGCAGCTCCTAGCAGTGATCTGTATAGACACTGATGTCACTCAGTGCAATGCCCTCTAATCTGTGCTGATCTCTCACAGTATAAGCTTCCCTTAAATTACCCTTAGTGTTTAGACAGATTTTGTAAACTACTAGAGCATTTTGGTTGCACATAGCTGAGGGTTGCTCCTCAAGTTCCTTGTGTTATTGACCTAGTCAATATTTAAATTTTCCTCACTCCTCCCTAGTAGATTGACAGCCATGGATATGCACTTACTGACTCTCTCTGTTGCCAGCCTGGTTGAGATGGGTATTCTGAGGCATCACAGCAATTGTCTCATGTACACTGACAACCCACTTATTCTGAATAAAACAGATAAAGTATGCAAGAGGTGTAAATACACTTCAACACTGGAGGTAAAACTCTTTCATATAACCAAAACTAATCCTACAGATGTTATCAGTGACACTTGCACAGGGTAAATACTCCACACAGAAAACTACTTATGCTGAGGCAATTACAAGTAGCCTTCCTAAACCACCTCATACCTTCTGCACAGCACAATCAATAAATCATATAAACACAATGTTAAAATACCACCCACAGCTAGACATAATAAAACTTTATACAATGCTTCTACTGCTAAGTTTCTAAGGCAAACCAGAGCCCAACAAAAATTCCTGGTTATTGGTGATTCTGTAGTGAGGCACACTGATGTATCCTCATCAGACTGAATAAGGAGAGAGTCATGGTTACCTGCCTTTCTAGGGCTAGGAACCATCAAGTCACATAGGCACCCAGGTTATTGAAACACAGGTACCAATATGACTCTGTCATAGTCCATGTGGGTGTTAATAACGTGAGACATACCACCCCTTGACTATATGAAACAGAACATGATTAAGCTCACTGATTATGTGTCTCAGGCAGGTACGAGCCTAGCATTGAGCAGCATACTACCTTCTCTAATTATGATGCCACATTACCAACAGAAAATGACTGATTTTTAACAATTGTCTTAGCTTCTGGTATCAGTCCAAGTGGGTACAATATCTGACAGCCTGAGAGGACATAGTTGACAGATCACACTGCCTTCACAGGGATGGTCTGCACTTCTCCCCTCTAGTGTTTAAGATACTGGCAAATACCTTTTCCATCCCCATAGTGTCTTTTTTAGACAATACAGAACTGATAAATCTCCCAACTTAACTGAGCCTATGAAGGAATATCTGAAGGTGATATTGCTCAGTGCGAGAAATCTTAACAAGAAACTCCACTTCCTGTAAGCCTTCCTCTCCCTGGAGAGTGTAGACATCTGTGTAGCAAAGGAGACATGGTTTAAAGTCATGTAGAGTACCATGGAAGTGCAAGATTCTAATGGCTTTCACATCTTTAGACCAGCTACTGCACAGGAAGAAACTAAAGGCGGAAGAGTCTCAGCCTATTTAAAAAACCTCCTCACATCCAGACTATTTAAACTGTATGACCACTGGAACTCATATGTGCAGCTCACCATAAACAGGGTTTCATATCATATCCTTGCAACCTATAAGTCTCCCTCCATGTCCCAGGAAACCCATAGTACCTATCTCAATGTGCTAGAGTCCCTCACCATTTAATCCAATATGATCTTCATGGGGATCTCAATTACTTTTCTATAAATTGGGAATCCTACACCACTTCTAATGCACAAGCCCAGTGATTCCTAAACTTCATTAATACCAACATCCTGGAGCAGTCGGCCCATTCTTCTACCATGGGTGCAAATATCCTTGACCTTCTACTCATGAACATGGGAGAATGATGCTCCTCACCCAATGTAATGACCTCACTCATCAGACCTGACCATAAGGCAAGATTGTTAGAAATAAAAATTAAATCCAGGGACCTAGTGAAACCAAAAACCTTTAGGAACTATTCCAAGGATAACTGCTATCTACTAAGCAAAACCTTGGCTAAATTTCAAGCATCCCCAAACCTAGTAAATACCACAACATATGCTGAGCTACTTACAAAATCACTTTATAGCCATATTTATAGCTGTATAGAGTGAACTGTGCCATATTAAGAATAAGACAAACTCAAAAGACAAGCCATGTCAATCGGTTATATAACAAAAGAAAAGAAATCTTGGCCAAGCACAGGAGGAATAAAGCCCAACAAACAAAAAAACCCCTGACCTATCTATGAGGGTTAATTAATACTTCAGAGACTACAGTTGAAAAAAAAATAGCTTCTCAGGCAAAAGATAACCACAAATCTTTCTACAACTATGTCTGTAAACTGAAGGTAAATATGCAGCAATGCACAGGACTTATTGTAAATGGCATCAACCACACTGAACTGGAGGCCATTGCCAACCTTTTGGCTGGCAGGTTCAGCTCAAATGTTTCCCCTTACTCCCCTCGATAGTACAAAGGAAATACTGCATACCACCATCCCCCTCCCAACCATTACTAGGGAACAGGTCTTCAATGTACATTACAAGGCCAAGAACACTGCATTAATAGACCTCAGTAACATCCTGGGAGTATAGTATGAAACATGACTTTTCCGGTAAACTTGAATAACTTTTCAACTGGATTCTACAGTCAGGTATTGTGCCCAAGGAATAGAAGATGGCTACAGTCATTCCCCTGCACAAAGGAGGTCCAACAACTATTCTGGGTAACTACAGGTGCATATGAGGACATTGGTAACCTGCAAATGCTAGATCCATCAGAGTTCAGCTTTGTTGAAGGAAGTTCATGTCTAATAAATCTGGTGGTTTCTTTCAGAGGGTCACCAAAGCAATGGAGGAGGGCAAGTGCACAAAGCTTACCTCGACCTGGTCAAGGTTTTTGATACAATACCCCAATCAGCATTACAGATAAGCTGACTAAATTGGGTATAAACTCTTTTTATCACCTACTAGATAGCTAACTGACTCACTGATAGGACCCAGGAGGTCAACATAGGTGAGGCATTGTAGACAAGCTCACTAAATTAGGTATAAACCCTGTTGTCACCCACTGGATAACCAACTGGCTCACTGATAGGATCTAGGAGGTAAAAATAAGTGAGGCCACCTACAAGAAGAGGGAAATCACTGGTGGAGTCCCACAGTTCTTGGAACTGGGCCAGCTCCATTTTGGCATCTATTTTTCTGAAGTGGAAGCAAACACTGGAAGTTTATGGCTGACTAAGTGTGCAGATAATTGCAATCTGGGGGTTATCATCAACTTCCCTGCAAATACTAGAATACTTCAAGAAGGCCCATCTCTGACTAACAAGTGCTGTCAAAGCCATGGTCTTACACTGAATGATAAGAATGCTAAGCAGAGCTCCCCAATGACCCTATTCAAGCGCAACCTAACAAATGGATGGGAAACCATAAATTCATCCCCAAGGTGGCATCAGTGTCTTTCATAGACAGGGACAGTCAGTGCTGATCATAGACTCGCTCTGCGAATAACAACCATCTAACTAGGTAATTTATGGAACTCTAGTATAACATGGCTAGGCTTGTAAAGGCTCTAGGGCCATTAGCCTAGTAACCTCCTATGAACCTATGAAATGTATACCTCCACCCTTTGGAAAGTCAACCATCTGAGCTAATTACCACATTAATATGTCCTTAAGAGTCTATCCAGTAGTCAAGGATCTTGGTACCCACATAGACTGTAGCCTTACCTTCAACCACCATGTGGCCACAGTGGTGAGGAAATCCTTTTATGTTGTGCAACATATAAGTAAGGGCATGGCATCTAGTTCCAAAGAGGTCATTATCCCACTGTACTCTACCCTTATCAGACTAATCATACAGTACAATGCACCCTCCGGTATGTACCTGACCAGTATATGCAGCAACTAGAGCGAACTCAGAGGTTCCTTACAAAAAGGATACAAGGCATAACAAACCTGCCTTACAAATACCACCTTAAAGCCCTTTCCCTCTACTGAGTCTCCTATCGATTGCTGAGGAGTGATCTATGTCTGACTTACAAGGCATCTGCAAACCCCACACTTATGAATCTCCTGCATATTTGTAAGTCAAAAAGTATCAGAAATACAAGGTCTTAAGTCCTGAATTTAATCTGTGGCTTAAAAAGAACATGCTGGAGAGAGAGATACAGAGATGTGTCCTAGAGACTACCTCTCCTATAGAGCAGGCTTCCCAGTCATGTAAAGCTGAGTTCATCTATTAGCCAATTTAAGTGCAATCTAGACCAGTGGATGTGGAAGAAGAAATTTACACTATGCTTCACATCCTTGTCCCTTATGGACAGAGGTAGCTTATGAATGCCTGGCTCTCAATGGATACAGGACATCATTATTCTTTCAGGAAAACTTAGCTAGGCTTAGAAAGGTCTCCAATGTCATTATCCTAGTAACAATCTATGAATCTATGACAAAACTTTCCTCTGAACCTCTTGGCTCAGGGATTTTGGACAAAAGCTCAAAATCATAAAATCGATGAGGACATTGGTAACCTGCAAATGATAGATCCATCACAGTTCAGCTTTGCTAAAGGTAGGTCATGTCTATTAAATCTGGTGGTTTCTTTCAGAGGGTCATCAAAGCAATGGAGGAGGGCAAGACTGTGCACAAAGCTTACCTTGACCTGGTCAAAGTTTTTGATACAATACCCCAATCAGGCATTAGAGATGAGCTGAATAAATTGAGTATAAACTCCATTTTGGTATCTATTTCTCTGAAGTGGAAGCAAACACTGGAAGTTTATGGCTGACTAAGTGTGCAGATAATTGCAATCTTGGGGTTATCATCAACTTCCCTGCAAATACTAGCATACTTCAAGAAGGCCTATCTCTGACTAACAAGTGCTGTCAAAGCCATGGTCTTAAACTCAATGATAAGAATGCTAAGCAGAGCTCCCCAATGACCCTATTCAAGCGCAACCTAGACAAATGGATGGGAAGCCATAAATTCATCCCCAGGGTGGCATCAGTATCTCTCATAGACAGGGACAGTCAGTGCTGATCATAGACTCAATCTGCGAATAACAACCCTCTAACTAGGTAATTTATGGAACTCTGGTATAACATGGCTAGGCTTGTAAAGGCTCTAGGGCCATTAACCTAGTAACCTCCTATGAACCTATGAAATGTATAATTGTACCATTTGGAAAGTCAACTATCTGAGCTAATTACCATGTTAATAATATGTCCTTAAGAGTCAACCCAGTAGTCAAGGATCTTGGTACCCACATAGACTGTAGCCTTACCTTCAACTACCATGTGGCCACAGTGGTGAGGAAATCCTTTTATGTTGTGCAACATATAAGTAAGGGCATGGCATCTAGTTCCAAAGAGGTCATTATCCCACTGTACTCTACCCTTATCAGACTACTCATCCAGTGCAATGCATCCTCCAGTATGTACCTGACCAGTATATGCAGCAACTAGAGCGAACTCAGAGGTTCCTTACAAAAAGGATACAAGGCATAACAAACCTGCCTTACAAAGACCACCTTAAAGCTCTTTCCCTCTACTGAGTGTCCTATTGATTGCTGAGGAGTGATCTACTTCTGACGTGCAAGGCATCTTCAATCCCTACACTTATGAATCTCCTGCATATTTGTAAGTCAAAAAGTATCAGAAATACAAGGTCTTAGGTCCTGAATTTAATCTGTGACTTAAAAAAAAACATGCTGGAGAGAAAGAGAGAGAGATGTGTCCTAGAGAATGCCTCTCCTATAGAGCAGGCTTCCCAGTCATGTAAAGCTGAGTTCATCTATTAGCCATTTTAAGTGCAATTTAGACCACTGGATGTGGAAGAGGAATCACATCCTTGTCCCTTATGGACAGAGGTAACTTATGAATGCCTGGCTCTCAATGGATACAGGACATCATTATTCTTTCGGGAAAACGTGGCTAGGCTTAGAAAGGTCCCCAATGTCATTATCCTAGTAACAATCTATGAATCTATGACAAAACTTTCCTCTGAACCTCTTGGCTCTGGGATTTTGAACAAAAGCTCAAAATCAGAAAATGTTTTAAGTATATTATTCTTATTCATTTTAAAAGTTATATAACAACAAGGTCTGCATCAACATAGATTTCAGAACAGTAAAAACTAAGTAACTTCCATTTTTTTGGCATTACCAATTGACAACAATCCTCAGCACATTGCCAGAAAATCAAACATTTTTATGAGGGACAAGAGAATATAAGATGCAAATTCAGAGACATTCTGCAGCACCAAGGACAGTTAAGGGGCAATGATGAAAACTATGAGGAAAGTAGGAGACACACTGTAAAATCAGGGAAAGTAGAGACCCATGTTCTGTCATCCAACTTGTTCATGCAGGAAATATGAAAAAAAAGAAAAAAAAAAAGAAAAAGTAAAAATAGAATCCAAGGCCACTTATCCATGACACTACCTACATACCTCTGAACTTTTTGACACAATGATTCTGGATGAAGTAAATTAATGGGGCAATAAAATGTCAGAATCAGGAACTTTTTTTTTAAATATTAATTTAACTCATTTAAAGTTAATAACACAGCAGGTGTTGCATCCACATGCATTTTCAGAGCAGTAAATAGCATGAAACTATAATGTCTGACATTACTGACTGATCTTCAGTGGTTTAACCAGAAAATCAATAATTAGTCAGAACGCACAAAAAATGTGCAGACTCCATTTGAGGAGACAATTTGGACTAAAATGTTGATGTTGCCATATAGAAAAAAAGAAAATCAGAAAAGTAAGTGTAATGAAAGTGTCTCTATAATAATTCTGCTTTTACAATACAAGTTGTAAACTCAGAGTGCACCCACTCAAATGTGAGGCAAGGATGCTTGGGAAATGACCAATACAGATTAATTCTGTTTTAACCCTTATTTCACATCATGTTCTACTGCTATTGATTTCGATTGATTTGTGCCATTTTTGTTATTATGCTGTTTTCTACTCCTTTTTTTCTTCCAAAACTATGAACAAAATCAAAGACATACTGTTATATCAGGGATATTAGAAAACTATGACCTCCCATCTGGCTTGTCCATGCTGGAAATATAAATTAAGCAAGCCAAAAAAAAAACTACCCTCCAAGGTCACTCCCTAACTTGCAACACTGCCTGTCTTTCTAAATTCTAATTATACTACAGCTACTCAGTCAGTTTTCTGCATTTTTCATGACTTTTAACTGCTGGATTCTCAATGACCTTTCACTTTTTAACCTAACTCTTGCATAATAGTTCCTCCCTTTCAGAATTCTAATAACATCATTACATTAGAAGTCCAGGCTGTGGATGTGGCTGATGACATGCCACAGGCAAAGGGACAAAATGCAAACAAAAATCATGATCCAAAGGGGCCATTTGGTATTTATGCATTTATTATTTATTTGCATTTGTTTACAGGAATAGTCCACTGGATGTTAAGAGCCCATTTTCAATTGAGGCCCGGAGAGAAAAGCTCCACAACAACACAAACAGCATAGCACTCTTATTTTAAAATGAAATTTGGAATTTTTCAGCAAATTTGGGGCAGTTGAGAGATATGCCTGTACTGTTAGATATGTCTGTGAGTACATAAAAGGACTGAAATAAATTTTTGTTAAATGTCTGACTACAGAGTTTATTAAACTCACTATGGTTTTCTCTTGAAAAATCCAATGTTAGCTACTGTCTGGATCTAGAAGGATGTCAGATCTAGAATTGTTCTTTGAATTTGAGTGCCAACACAGAACTATTGCAGTCTGCTGAGTTATGTCTTGGACATTCTGATAAGGAAATAAAACTGCTACCAAAGAAGACCAACAGTCCATTGAATCTATCTGAAAATGACAGTCAGGTTTTCTGCAACTTGCTTTCTCCTTTCAACCAAACTAGTTCTTATTTAATCAAAACAAAGTTAAAACCTTCAAAAACCTTACGTTATACCATCCTTTCAATTTAAAAAAATCCAAATGGAAAAAACTCCTTAAGACTTTATTGCTCATGTCTGTCAGTAATTTTTCCTTTTTTATCCAAACTAACTAAATCATAGTCCTCACACAATGTGACATGTCCAGATTAATTTCCCCTATTGTTTCCCACTTCTATTGTATGCACATCCAGTAACACAAATAACTTTATTTTATATGAAAGTGAAATTCAGAAACGTTTGTTACTGCGCATTTATTTATTGCTAATAAAACTGATTTGGTATATACTCATCACAATTGTGAATTGTCCCGGTCCACTTCAATAAACACATCACACTGAATGACATTTGACAACCTTTATTAAACTTCCATAGCACAGCTTTGATAACCAACATTTATTAAATAGAACTGAACACAGAATAATTGCTTTTAATCACCACATATTCAAGTAAAGTTAATCAGGACAGCATGACCTACTCACCCTGCCCCCGTAAGCAGTGTCCATACCTCCGCTCGCTTACCTTACTTATGAAGCAGCATCCAAGACTCACTTCATATACCATTTATTGAATTACCCATCCAACCTTTACTTACGAAGCAGTGTCCAAGACTCACTTCATACACCATTTATTGAATTACCTTCCACCAAATAAGCAGCATCCTTACCTCTGCTTATTTATTTAACAAGCAGCCTCCAGCTGCTCACTTTCCTTTCCCACACCCTTGAAATGAACATCCAAACACCAGAGGGGGAACAGAAGAGGTCAAGCCTGTCCCTCTTTTCCATCAATCAGCCGGACTGATCTGTTCCCCCTCTTCCCTGCCAAACTTCCCATCTAACTGCTCATTAAAAGGCATTAAACCAAACATCATTTGGTGTATGGCATCCTCTCCAAATAAAGTGGATCCATGTAATCACCTTCCAGAGTCCTGTCAGCTAAATAGCCAAAATAGCCAGATGCCTGAATAGCTGAAATTAAACCCTGATCCCTCTACAGTGCTAAAGTAACAAGCCATAACCTCATAACCTGCCATAACCCCTATATATTGAATAAACTCTCTTTACCTAATCCCCAATCGAAGCTTCACAAAAATTCCCATGTCATAACCTGCCAATTGCATCACCAAATGCTAAATCCACTCCAGGCCAAACCTCCCAAGCACAATGTACCACCAAATTCTAAAAAAAAACAATAGTACCGGAAACAAAACACAATCAATGACAAGCCATCATGACTAACCACAGCCCCTTTTTCCCCACAATAGATATCCTAAATGACCAAATTGAGATTTCCTTTTATAATGGATCACTTACTCACTAATGTTGCAATCATACTCACTATCCATTATAAGGCCAGAAAGCATCTGGCAAGCAGAATCCCCCTGTTAATGACACCAGTACATCAGTAAAGAATAACCACATAACCTGTAGGCCAATGACCTTCCATAAGTTCACTCCAAAATGTGATTACTTACCCAGCTACACCTGTCTAAACACCTTAAGCCCCTCCCCACCCTTATTTCATTTCCTCCCACACATTCCTCCTTCCATTTAACCCTTTCCATTCCCAACCCTCTAATTCCCACTAGTACACCTATCCAAACACCCTTTTAAAGATGTCCCAAGACAATTTGGTTTGTAACCAAACCTCATTTATTTTAGTAATCTTAATTATTGCACCTGTACTTCTGTAATTGCCATCTGTGTTGCCTTAAACAGCTTAGAATTCTACCATGGTTCTATATACCACTAAAACCTACAGTCCATAGTTATGATCTACAGTTATATACCTGTGATGTATAGTGGGGCATGGGTAACAGTCCTTAGAGCCACTCTACTGCCCAAAAATAAATAAAGTAAATTTTAAGTCTGATGGTAACCAGGAGTATAGTCTCTGAAGGTATACCATTGGTTTTAAACAGATTAAAGTACAAAAGAGACAGCACTATGAATCACTAAATGGCTCACTAAATGCAACTTAGATTCAGGAGCATGCAGGAAATATCCACTGTTGCCCTGGGTATAAGCCCACACCATCAACACCAATAATATCTTTTACTTTGTATACACCACAAAGCAAAATATTCGACCTAACATTCCAAATGCCTTTCAAACCTCTTTCTTTGGGTTTCAGTGTCTTCTGTTTCCCACCCAGCCACCTTCCACACACTCAAACATAAATTTCCAGAAAAAAATCTGTTCTCCAGGATTCCAGCATTATAATCTTCTCTCCTGGCCAAGGCAGTAAACTGCCACTGCCTCAGATTACCTGGTTGCAGAACTCTCAGTTGCTGTTCCACTCCTGACAAAAAGGCAAATAATTATAAATATAACTGTTAGAATGTAGCAGAGCAGTTATAGCAGCCTTACCAGTTAGATGAGAATAAGAACAGTGTGTCATCATTTATAAATAAAGACACTCTATTAGTTAATAAATAAGTATATGATGAGCTACAACTGTTTCAAAATGTAATAAATAATACTTCAATTAATTCATCATTTTTAATTAGTTCATTTTATGACCCAGATGACCAGGTTCAGATGTTAACTGGGGGATGAAGAAACTGGAGGAGAAGAAGAGGAGTAATGAGGCAAATGGCTGCTTGCCTTGGTCGAGAGGGAAGGTGGGGTGCACATGGCTAAGGCACCCAATCTATGCTAAAATTCACACTGGGGATTGAATATCATAAGGAGGCAGTTGCTTGAAAAAGCAGATTAGCATCACTCCTTTCTGCCAACACCTATTGCAAAGTGAGCTCTTTAATGTCTTTAGGCATGTATAGTGGGAATGGTAGCTGTGTAACAAAAGAAATCCCCTGATGGCTGCCTGAATGATTGCCCTGCTGTGATTGTCTTTTGCCCATCTGGGAAAATAATGGTCAAAGTCACAGCAATCAGCAAGACTGAGAGCAGGTGTGGGGGTCTAGGATAATGAAAAAAATCCAAAAGTTACTTTCAAGCTACTCATAAACACCATTTACCACAAAAAAACATGATTCTCAATGGCATTCTACCATAGTGGCCTATGCAGGATAAACAGCCACATTTCACAGTCATATCTACTGTGAGTACCATTTCACACTGGAATATCATCCCTGACAGATGTATGGCATAAACTCACAGCATTGTGCTAAATTCACAATCTTTGCAGATTTAATGTTCAATGAAAAGTTGTGGTTCAAAAAACATCATGCTAGACAGCCTTATAATATTTAACATGTCTTGCAAAACTATAAAGACTCGATTTTGCAATGTAATATCTTTGATGGCTTGCATACACTGTTGGCTACATTGCATTTGATGTTATATTCTCATAAGAATGCTGTTGTGCATTATGTTACTCTATGTCTGTACTCGTGAAATTATAAATGTTTCATTTCTCGCATGATTGTTTTTACCATCTATGTATGATGCACTTCATGTGGCTTTCAATCACAAATGTTTATATGATATATTTTTTCCTCCTAAGACCCCTTTGAAAATGTGCCACAGTCCACAGACCTCATTATATCATTCCAGTCTCACACTCAGCAAAGACTGTGTGCCTCACTCCAGCACAACTGGTGCAGAAGACCGATTGTTGCACTGGCACATGAAGGAATTTCTATGGGAACTCCTAAACTAGTGTAAATATTCCAAAGAGACAAACAAGTTATTACCACGTATGCTATTTCCTGAATATAAAACTGTCTGAAAAATCGTTTTCAATGAACATCAAGGTTTCCATGCTGTCAAAAATGTTTTTTCTGTAATCAGTGTCAGGATGTTTATATGCACCACAAAATACACTAAAAAAAAAGAGTGGATCTATTCCTTTAAAACACTATTCAGAAATAAAATAATAAAAGTTAAACTAATATGCGTAGGACAAGAGGGAGATCAGCATATTTTGGTAGGTGTACATCTCTCACAAAATGAACTTGTTATGAGGGAAATGAACTCTTGGTCAGTGGGTGGTATGACCTGGATTTATGGTACAACATGTGCTGAAAAGCAAGTGAAAATAGAGACAAACAGTAAAATGCAAGCAAAATAAAAGGAACTTCCTTTTTATTATTCTTCTCATGGGAAAGACACTGAAAGAAATAGAAGATGAGAAAAGCAGGGTGTGACACATAGCAAAACAGATCACTAAAACAGAATAAAATAGCACATATAGCAAAAGTTTTATAATTGTTTCTGTAGTCAAAAGCAAGAGCTCTATTTAATGAAACCTGCCTGTATTATGTAAACAGCAGTGAGTTCATACCCAATTCAAAATGGTTCATATACATATATTCATAAATATGTCCCTTCAAATTACTTCAAAACAGGAATGCTGTACACTGTACCTTATTCATTAAATGTAACAACTATGCTGACAGAAGCCAAATTGTCATATGTCCAGTTAGCATGAAAATAGCAGGTAGCCCCCCCCCAACATTTTTTCCTTTTCTTTAGTTATTAATTACTAATATTTTCACTTTCACTAACCATACCAATCTAGCATTACCTGTCTTAATTACATAATTCAACACATCCATCCTGCAAAGACATTTAGCAAACCACTTCACCCTGTGTAAGGACCCCTGACTTTTCAGGGGCAGTTTGCTTTTCTGAACCCCTTGGTCTTGTGTATCCAGCACAAGACAACAAGAGCTTAAAGCCTGGTAATCTGTTATAGGTTCATAGGTTGGTACTAGGCTATCGGCCCAAGGGCCTACGTAAGCCTGGCCAACAAGCTTCCCTGGCTTACGCCACCCAAGAAAATTATTTTCCTGTGCCACTGTCAAGCAGAGACACAGAAGTGATCCCCGGGGTGTATTTCCTATTTCCCATCCACGCATCAAGATTTGCTTGACATAGATGGATAGCCTTTTCCAGAGTATGAGAAGTCTCTGGGACAGGAATCTATCCCTCCAGCATGTCCTGTTTATTGTGGTGACAAGGTTTAGGTCCCTAGACCATGTAGCTCGGAGGGATTGGGATTTCTTTAGGTGTAGCATGTCCAACAGCTCTGGGTTTGACATAGCTTTATATGTTAGGCAGAGATCACCTCGGAGTAGGTGATATGCTATAGAGTAAAGCTGGAGTTTTTTAAGACAGTCAGTGTAGGGCATCTGTTTGAGGCCAGTAATCCTTTTTGTGATGTACTTCTGTGGCCTTTCCAGCTGCTGCTGCAGATGTCTTGTGAGGTACAGTCCAAAAGGGGCATTGTACTCTATAATGGGTCTAATTAGTGTGGAGTAGAAAGGAACAATGACCTCTTTTTTCCTGGATGAGAACTCTTTAATGATGAGGTGTACCACGTAGAAGGACATCCTGACTACTGTGTCGATGTGAGTATCAAAGGACAGAGTACTGTCCACCTGGGTCCCAAGGTCTCTTATCACACATTCGGTATTAAGTAGACTGCTGTCTATGTAGTAGTTCATGGGTACAGAGTTTTTACCGAAGGGGATGACAATGCACTTTTTGGCATTGAGCTTGAGGCCATGGCTCTAACACCAGGCATCTGTCTCAGTGAGGCCCTTTTGTAGGATTTTCACATCATTTGGGGACTCAACTATGGTTCCTAGTTTGCAGTCATCTGTGAACTTCATTAGCCAGAGGCCTTCTGTGTTAGCCTGTACTTCAGAGAAGTAGATACCAAACAGGACTGAACCTTGTGGTACTCCACTTGTCACTGATTTGAGGACAGATTTGGAGTGTGCAATTTTTACAGTGTAGGCTCTGTCAGTGAGCCAGTTGGCAACCCATCTTGTGATGTAGGGATTTATACCTAGTTTAGTGAGTTTAGCTATAATTCCAGAATGGGGGATGGTATTGAAAGCCTTGGCGAGGTCAAGATAGGCTGTGTGAACCACCTTACCCTCATCTACGGCTTTGGTGACTGCCTCAAAGAAGTCGATCTGGTTCAGGAGGCATGATCTGCCTTTGACATACCTGAATTGGGTGGGATCCAGAGTTTGGAGGTTACCAATGTCTTTGTTTATGCGTTTCATGATTATACGTTCCATGGCCTTGCAGACCAGGCTCATCAGGCTAATACGGCGATAGTTCCCAGGATCAGTGGTGGCTCCCCCTTTGTGGAGTGGCATAACTGTTGCTGTACGTCAGTCAGTGGGCACAAAGCCTGATGTGAGGCTATGATTGAACATGGTGCTTAGGTGGGGAGACAGTTTGTTCTGAAGTTCGTATAAAATGCAGCCTGGGATGTTGTCGTCCGGTCCCATGGATGCTGTGTTTTTGGCTTTGCAACTTTTACCTGCATAGTTGTGATTACAGGGACTCAGCATTCTTCCTGTACAGATATGGGCCCTTTAGAGGATGAGGGGGGGGTAAAGTTAGCACTGATCCTATTTGCCAGAATGTTGGCAATATCAGTTGGTTCTGTAATTTTCATGCCATTGTGCTGTAACTCAGAGCAGATTTGGGTGTTGCCATTGAGATTCTTGACATAGCTATAGAATGCTTTGTGGTTGTCCTTAGAATCAGTGGTGATTTTGTTTTCGTAGCTAGCTTTGGAGGATCTTATAAGGGATCTCAGTTTCTTACTGAGGCTGACAAGGGAGCTCCTCCACTCATGGGATTTTACTCTCTTTTGCAACAATTTCGTCCTTCTGTTGTACAGTTTGTTTATGGCAGGGGGCCGCCAGATTGGCTTCCTTTTATTGGAGGATAGCATCTTGGTTCTGTTTGGGATAGCACGATCCATGCACTTGTGTAAGTGCTTACAGAGTGCATTTGTGTACGATTCAGCAGTCATAACTGTATTGTCCATTTGCATGGGTGTCATGAAGTTCACCAATTCTGTCTTAAAAGCATGAAGTTGGCTTTGGAGAAATTTTTTACCGTGGTTTCCTTAATGGGGGATGGGGGCGGGATGTTGATATCAAGGGTGATTAGCTTATGGTCGGATCAGACCAATGAATAGTTGACTTCAGGTGTGGAACACCGGTCACTCATGTTGGCAATTACTAGGTCTAGGGTATTGTTGCCCCTGGTGGGGTGTGGATAAGTTGATCCAGGGCATCGGAGTTTATGAATTCCAGAAAGCGTTGTGTGAAGGAGTTGGTACATGAGTAGTTTTCCCAGTTAATGGTGGAGGTAGTTGTAATTGCCCATTATCAGGGTGTTTGGTTGAACCCTAATATTTTCCAGTACATCAAGAAAAGAGGAGTGGGAATCTTGGGGCATGGTGGGGGATCTGTAGGAAGCTACAATTTGGATTGCAGTTTTGCCCAGAGTTAATTGCACTTGGATAACCTCAGATACATTATTCTGAACAACTAGCCTGGAGGTGTGGATATCCTTAATGAATATGGGCACACTTCCGCCTTTGGTGTTCCAGTCCAGGTTACATGGCCGAAAAGTGTGGTATGAGTTATAGCCTGGTAATGCAGGGGTGCTCTCTGGAGTTTTGAACCAGGTCTCAGTCACTGCACAGATATTGATGTTCTCCATTTTAAGGAATGCCTTGAGTGAGTGCATTTTGAGATTTAGACTTCTAGCATTGAGTAGCATTACCCTCAGTTTTTGCTTGCCTGTTCCTGTTACGGTGGTGAATTTGTCATTTGAACCTTGCCTAAAAAAGGCACTATAGGGGTGGCAAGAGCCTTAGCCAGTATCCAGAACCCCAGGGGCAACAGGTGCAGGCCATCTCTGGCAAAGCATTATGGCCTGTCGACCATGTCATCCCAAGCAGACAGATACTGGATCCCCCTAGAATGACACCAGAAACTTAGCCAGTTGTTTAAGTCAATCATTTTGTTTCTTGTACTGTGGTATCATTCTGGGTGATGGCAGAATGCTACTGAGGGCTAGAGTCATACCTGCCTGAGCTACCAGATTGGAAAGCTCTTCCATGTCTCTTTTCATGTAGTCCAGGGAGGTATGTCTCAGGTTTTTCACACCAACATGGACAATGACAGAGTCATATTTGTACTTGTTGTGGAGTGACCTGAGTGCATGGGTTATGTGGCAGATCCTGGCACCTGACAGGCAGCTGACAGTAACATTCTACCTGTTTAGCCTAGTGAGTGGGACATCAGTGTGCTTGACTATAGAGTCACCTATGACTAGTGTGTTGGATATGTTGTTTTGCCTTATTGGCTGTGGTTGAGCGGCACACTGAGTCTGTGGGCTATGTGTCATTTAAATTGTGTTGGGGGGTGGAAGTTGCTTGCATTTCTGCTTTGGAGGTCTCTGTTGCTTGGGCAGATTATTGTTGAGAGCCTCCAAGAATATTTGTGTGTTTCTATGTGTGGATTTTGTTGGTGTAGATTTAGTGAGACTATATGATAAGTGTGGTGTGGTGCAAGTGTTTACCTTCTCCTCTTGAATGTCAAGTTCGGTCTTGGTTGGAGAGAGCTTTACCTCCAGTTTGGCTAGATAAGTGCATCTCTCACAGGTTGTAGTGTTGGGTGGTAGGAGAAGAGGGTTGTCTGTGTACATGAAGCAATTTCTACATTGTCCCAAGATGCCCAGATTCATCAGATAGACAGGAGAGAACACTGGGAGCTGACCCTTGGACATGCCTGAATAAAAAACTATTTTCCTCTAGATAAGTGAGGAAAGTGAGTACAAGAGCTGTTCCTCTCTAAGCAAGTGGGAAAAGTAAGTGCAAAAAAGTACAGTTGTGTACACTTACCATAAATGTAGATGTTCGAGTGTATTCACTGTTGCAGTCATTAAATTTGGGTAATCTGCTGGCAGGTTGTCCTCAGTTGGCCTGATTAACAAAGTCTTGAGTCCTGCATCGGTTGGTGTCCCTTCTTCCATGATGTCAGGTCATCAGGGGTATAAAACATGCAGTCGACGCCATTACATCAGTTTTTCTTGCCCCAGATGTCAGGTGCACCACTAATGGGGAGCAAATAAACATAAAAACACAAAAGTATACCTCCAACAAAAAGCAAATGCACCAAAAAGGCTTTTAAGCATAGTAAAGGAAAGTAGAGGTATAGCCAGAAAAAGTTAGAGGGCTGGAGGGAGGGTAACCAGGACTGCAACAGTGAATACACTCAAACATCTACATTTATTGTAAGTGTACACAACTGTACTATGTTCTTCATGTTCCACTGTTGCAGTCATTACATTTGGGTGGATTCCCAAAGCTATGGTTGGGAGGAGGTGTTTATACAGCATTAGGGCCAGTTATAAGGCCCTACAAGACAGCAGTGGCAAAGCCAGCTCTGGATGTACCGAAAATTGGTAAATGATAGTGCTTGGTGAAAGTATGTACAGAGCTCCAGGTAGCAGCTTCTAGGATGTCCCTGGTAGGAACACCTCTGAGAAAGGCTGCAGAAGTAGATGCAGCCCTGGTGGAGTGAGATCTGATCCCCTGGGGGATAGGTTTTCCATGGTGCTTATAGCAGAAATTAATGCAAAGGCTTATCCATTTACAAATGGTTTGTTTTGAAATAGCCTTCCCCTCTGCCCCTGCAGCAAATGCTACCAGTAGTTCTTCAGATTTTCTTTGAGGTTTAGTCCTGTCCAAATAGAATCTAAGTTGTCTGTGTGCATCCAAGGAATGCAGAATCCGTTCCCCTTTGTTCTGTGGATTGGGAAAGAAGGTTGGCAAATGAATGGACTGATTAATGCCATACTGGAAACCACCTTGGGCATGAAGGATGGATTGATCCTGAGAGATACCCAGTACACATGAAAGATGATGAAAGGCTCCACTGCCATAAGGGCCTGTAATTCTGAAAACCTTCTAGCTGAAGTGATTGCTAAAAGAAGCTGTTTTCCAAGAAAGAAATTTTAAATCTGCAGTAGCAGCTGGCTCGAAAGGAGGTAGAGTGAGTTTCTCCAAAACAAAGTTAAGGTCCTAGGCAGGGGTAGGAGCTCTCCTGGGTGGTCTCAAGTTTTTTGCCCCTCTGAGATACTGCTTGAGCAGAGGATGAGAGAAGAGGGGAGGTGCTGTGTTATAATCAGCTGAAATAGCTGAGGCATGGATTTTAATGGAGGAAAAAGGCAGGCCCTTGTGAAGCATTTCAGTTAAGTATTGCAAAATCTGAGGTAAATTGGGAGATGCTGTGCTCATCCATAAAGATTGGTTCCAGGAACAGAATCTTTTCCATTTGTCAGCATAAGATTTTCTAGTACTAGGTCTCCTTGCCTCCAAGATGACATCCATCACAGGTTTGCTGAGGGATGATAAGGGTGAATTTAAGTGATTAGCCAGGCTGCAAGGTTCAATGTTGGAAGCGGAGGGTGCAGATTTTGGTTCTCCTGCAGAGACAGCAGGGAAGGGGTCTGAGGCAAGTGCCATGGAGATAATTGCGACACACTTCGCAGAAGGGGGTACCAGTGTTGGTGCGGCCAGTCTGGAGCAATCAAAATCATCCTTGGTTTGTCCTGTTAGACTTTTAGTAGAACTTTGGAGAGCAGAGGCAGAGGGGGGAAGACATAGACTGACAGGTTTTTCCAGCTGAAGGACAGAGCATCCACTTTCCAGGCTTGTTTGTGGGGAGTCCTTGTGCAAAACTTGTCCAACTGGTAGTTCTGTGGGACAGGCAAATAGATCTATGTCTGGGCTCCCCCATTTGCTTGTCAGCATGTTGAAAATCCGTGGTTCCAGTTTCCCCTTATGTGGGTCCATGAGATTTCTGCTTAGTCTGGCTGCCAGTGTATTCAATTTTCCTGGCAGGAATTGAGCTTGTAGGTGGACTTGGTAGCTCAAGGCTGTGTTCCACAATGCCATGGCTAGTCTGCAGAGGGAGTAGGAATGTGTACCCCCTGCTTGTTTATGTACCACATAACTATGGTGTTGTCCATCTTTACCATTAGTTGTCCTGGAAGAATGTAGTCCTTGAAGGCTGTCAGAGCATTCTTTACAGCTAACATTTCTTTTTGATTGATATGTAGGTGCATTTGATTTGGGTTCCATTTGGCCTGAATGCGCTTCCATGCCAGGTGAGCCCCTCATGCATAGTCTGATGTGGTTTGGGTGGCAGGGGTAGTGTGAAAGGTAGTCCTTTGTTTTGGTGGCAGGCCTCTGCCCACCATAGGAACTCCAAGCACAGGCAAGGAATGATAAGAATCACTGTTTTCAGGCTGTGACAATGTTGACTACATAGATGTTTTAGATATCACTGTAGTTTCCTCATATGCAGTCTTGCATATGGAATTAGAAGACTGCAGGAGGCCATGAACCCCAAGGCTTGCAGTATTTGTCTTGCAGATAGAAGGGTTTTTGTGGCCACTTGTTTGAAGTAAGTTACCAAATGAATTTGCTTTTCTGGCATGAGGAAAGCCATCTGGGCAGCTGTATTCAAGCTTGCACCTAGGAATGTAATCTGTTGACAGGGTACCAGCTGTGATTTCTTTTCGTTTATGGTGTACCCCAGAAAAGTTAGAACCCTTTGTACAAACACCAGATGATTTAAAAGTATGCCCTGGTTTTCTGCCTGAATTAGACAATCATCCAGATATGGATATATTTGAATATTTCTTTGACTGCATAAAGCAATAACTGGAGCCAGGCACTTTGTGAATACCTTGGATGCAGTAGACAAGCCAAAGGGCAGTGCAGAGAACTGATAATGCAAGTAGCCTGCTTTGAAACATAGGTATCTTCTGCAAGATTCCCTGACTGGGATGTGCAGGTATGCTTCTTTTAAATCTAGAGTTGCCAACCAGGCATCTTTGCCTAGCATAGGAAGTAATTGGTAAAGAGTCAGCATCTTGAATTTTGGAATCTCCAGAAAGGTGTTTAAAGTAGACAGGTCCAGGATTAGACACCATGATTTGTCTTTTCTGGGTACCAGAAAAAGTCTGGAATAGAAACCTTGTCCCTTTTCCTCTTCTGGTACTGGTTGAATAGCCCCCATGCTTAAGAGGAAAAGTACTTGTTCTTTGCATGAAGAGGTCAAAAGATAAGTGATTGGGAATTTTAAAAGGAAGTCATTGAGACTGTTTACCATAGGGAGGTGTCTTGTTATTTCCAGATTTGGAAGTAGAGGCCCCCCACTGCTTAGTTCTGAGAATCCCCTGGGACTGAACCATGGAGTTTTTGCTGTGTCTGGGTTTGGCTTGAGAGGACCTGGAAGGGACTGGAAAGGACCATTTCTTAGTAGGCCAGTGCCTACTACATTTTGGAGGTTGCACTTGTAAAAAATCTTTAAGTTTGCATAGATTTAGCTTTATCTTCCATTTTTTAAGAACTTCTTCAACCTTATTGCCAAACAGGCGGCCCTGATTTAAAGGAGCATCCAACAATTTAGCTTTAACATGATCAGGCAAAGATTGCTCCTTAAGCCAAGCATGCCTTCTAAGAACAGAGCCAGTAATAGCAGCCCTGCAAGAGGCCTGTAAAGAATCAAAACCACATTGCAAAGTATGTTTTCCAACTTGTTCAGCAGAATGCATTAAATCTTGTAAATCTTTATTTTCCACACAGTCAGGAATCAACATCATTTTCTGTTTAAGCAGTCCAATAATATGCTGTTGGTATTTTAACATATGAAATTGGCAGTTTAAAGCTCTGACTGCCAAGGTTGCAGAAGTATAAATCTTTCTACCCCATCTATCCAGTGCCCTGGAGTTTCTATCAGAAGGGGTAGAATTTTTAGCAGTAGAAGCCTTAATGCCCTTGTGCCCTTGAGAAATAGTCTCTGGATCTGCAACAGGATTTTTGAAAAAGAACTTGTGGGACTCAGGAACACTGTAGTATCGGTCAGGTTTACTAGGAACCGGAGGCAGGGAATAAGGGGCCAAATTGGATTCCGAAAACACATCATCAACAATGTCTAGTACAGGAGGTATAGCCAAAGGTTTATGCTGAGGTAGAAGAAGGAAATCCCTAAGCCTCTTTTTTGAATCAGAAAATTCCTGGCTTTCCCAGTGGAAATGCTCCCTTAAAGTATGTAAAGTTTCCCCAAAAGAAAAATCCTCAGGAGGGGAAGCAGAGGGAATGGAATCTTCTGCATCAAAATCCTCATAAGTAGGTATGGACAAATCCAGATCATCAGAAGAGTCAGAAGAAACAGACTCCTGATCAGAAGATTCATAATCAAGCTCAGCCCTAGACCTCTTGGGGAGGGGGGGGGGGGTGACTACCCCTGATTAGAGCAATTAGATCTTCAGCCATTTCTATCATTTGTTTTTTAGGCATAGGGGCCTGAGCATGTGGCCTGGGCATTGTTTTTTTAGACATGAATTGAGATTTAGGCCTTAGTAGTGAAGGTGGTGTCGATTTAATATGAAAGTCTGTAGGCCTGAATACACCCCCTCAGAAGCCGGTGCCTGCACAACGGCTCCAGACCCATCCAAGGTAGAGACATCAGCGGGTTCCATAGTTGAAGTACCTCGTGGCATACCGGACTCCGAATGGGTCTCAGTAGAGGCCTGTGAATCAGAAGTAGTGGGTATCAGGGGCTGCAAAAGCTCCTCACTGAGTACCGGCAAAATGGCGAATGGCTTAGGAGAAGCGTTGTCGGCAGTTTTGGACCTCGGTGGCTTATCTCTGTCTTTATCTTTGTATTTTTTCAGAATCCTGGTATTCGAATGGCAATGACATTTCTGGATAATTAAACTGAAAACCGAAATATTTAGAGGCAAAAATGTACCGATGGCGATAGTGCGCTGATTAAATAAAGCACAAAACTGACAGCAAGGTACATCGTGGTCAGGGCCTAGGCAAGGAATACAGTACGAATGAAAATCTTTATGAGGTATTTGCTTTCCACAAGTAATGCAATTATTAATTTTTACTGACATCAGTAAGGAGCAAGAAAAAGTTTCCCCAATAGGGTACTTAGCTTTAAGTTGAAGACTTCGGTTCTGAAACTCGAAAACAAAAATTTCAGGAGTCGGCCGACCGGCACTTGATAACTGCTTCCACTTCGAGCACCGCACGGCAAGAAAGACTGATGTAATGCTGTTGGCTGCATGTTTTACACCCCTGATGACCTGACATCATGGAAGAAGGGACGGCAACCGACGCAGGATCCAAGACTTTGTTAATCAGGCTGACTGATGGCAACCTGCCAGCAGATTACCCAAATGTAATGACTGCAACAGTGAAACATGAAGAACATCTGTTTTCCTCTAAGTAATGAGGAAGGTTTAGTGCTATAGTAATTAGTAGCTTATTTAGTGCTTACAACAAGTTCTGAACAAGTGCTGAGCACGAATAAGCCAATTCAAGTGCTAAAACTAAGAATCTGTATCTGCACTAGACTAGTTACAGGAAAGAAACAAGTGCAAATGCAGGCTTTCAAATCAGAAAGTTGAGAGAGATGGAAAAGATTGCCCAGACAGCCAATAACTACAATTTCTGGGCCAGAACCACTCCTTATGTGGTAGACAGGTTATCTAGTGCTTACCATTCCCACTGACAAGTTAGATGGCTTCCCTCCAACACAGAAAGGCTTGTGGGGGGGTGCTCAGAAGCATACATACAGTCCTGGATACAGCAAATCTGTAACTGGACTACACTAGTTACAGGAAAGATAGGAAACAGGCTTACAGTTTTTTTTTTGTTTTGTTTTGTTTTTTTTACAGAAAAGTAGTTAAAACAGCAGTAAAAACAATTCAAATGCAGTGCAAGCTAGCACACTTGAGTATGTAGCAATATTAGAACAAATACAGTTTAAAAATGCAATTAAATTAAAAAGACTAAAAACAAGTGCAGAAGGAGTGTATTAGGTAGAATGTGGTAAAGAGATGGGACTGGGGGGAGTGTCCCAGATCAAATCTACAGTGGGGCGGGCAACTGCAAAAGCCACCAGATTTAAACAACAAACCAGAGATAGGGAGGATGGGTGGGACAAAACACATTCAGCAGAGATCTGAACAACTATACAGTGAATCAAAAATAACCATGCATAACTCTGAATAAAATTAGTCCAGCAACAATTTACAGTACACAATTCTGAAGAACCAAAAAATATACTTAGGTCTGTATATTTCCAGATAGTTTGAAAAGAGTTCTGTTAGACACAGGTTCCAGCAATGATATGCAGGCTGTTAACTAACAGGGTCTATTATTATACAAGTAATCCTTCAAATAGTCAGATGACACAAGCTGTAAAAAACAGTTATACCAACTTAAGACACCGTGGAAAATAGGGAGAGGTGGGACAAAACACTTTCAGCAGAGATCTGAAAAACTGTACAGTGAATCAAAAATAACAGTGCACAACTCTGAATAAAATTAGTCCAGCAACAATTTATAGTACACAATTCTGAAGAACCAAAAAATATACTTAGCTCTGTATATTTCCAGATAGTTTGAAAAGAGTTCTGTTAGATACATGTTCCAACAATGATATAGTTATATCACAGTCTGAACTTTTTTTTTTCATTTACTTTCCTAATGCTCAACCACTCAGTGCTGTTTGAGTGATAGAAGCCTAAAATGCTGGATTAAAATGCGCATGTGCTCTATTAGCACACGATGCCCTAGATACAAAATGCATGCTGTTGACGAGTTAGCATTTCCTACTTGATTGCTTATAGCTGCTGTGTCACCTGACCACCACAAGATGGCAGTCACATCACAGCCAACTCCATGTTCCTTCTCCAAGAATGGGTGTGCCAACATCTTCTGCTCAACTGCATCCTACATGACCAACTGCACCAGCACCCCAACTAGTAAATGAATAGGGATCATCTTAGGCACAGTTAGTGTCCATCACCCTGCACCAATGCAGTCACGCTCCCACATGTATCCTTCCCACCCCATGCCTCATCCTTTCTGCCATCTGCCCTAAGCTTCCTTCACTTTTCTATTGGTACTGTTATCACCATTAAATGAAAGCACTACAAGGCCGTGTTACCCTGTCTGTTCTGAACCATCCATCTTTTAGCTACTACTTATGTTGCTGTTCTCCTTGCCTTTTCATTTCTGTCCCACTCACCCCAGATTATGCCTCAGTTCTGTCCCACCCATTCATCCATAATTACAGAGTGGGCTCACAATGTACTTATTCCTTTATTCTGATACACTCTGATGATTCTGCCCCAACAATCCTGTACCTCTGCCCATCTTTTGATGTTATTAAATCTCCTTTATTACTCCATACCAGTAGAATTTCCTGTTCCCTTGTAAAGATACTGCAACTGGACACAAAAATGTCCTTGTTGCTTTAAGTATTAACAGAATCCTTTGCAGCAGGGAATAATTTCAGCATTTTCACAGTCTTGTTCACTAGTTAGACTGTATGCATCATGTTGGCTCCATTACAAATTTCATATTCTAACCTGCTTACACAGCTAACATTTTGGAGTTCTCCCCAAAACACACAGTGGCTGCTTTTGCTCCTGAAGAAAAAGTCTACCTCCCTAGCACTGAATTATGTCATTTAACATCAAGGGTGCCACTGTGATTCATGCAGATAATAGGGGAATGTCATTATGCCAAAGTAATTGCTTACTTTCTGCTTTACTCTTGAATACTGAATAGACTAAAACATAGAGCAAAGAGAAAATGTACACTGAAGCTATCGTAATACAAATTATCCTTGAGCAAGTATGCCACATTTCAACTTAAACCATTTGGGGTAGCACATATTTGTTCTGGTTACCTGCTGTACATACTATAGAACTTTACAGCATATGTGTTTAAAACGTCATGGGTGGCACTTCAGGAAGATACTTGAGCTTCCATGGAGGGACTTTTAAACTTCACTAACTGTACTCCACACGACACATGCACTATGACTTGACTTCAGATGTCATTGTTTTAGAGAAATATATGCTGGGGTAGTATTTTCCAGTTTAGTGGTTTTGGTGCAATTTTTTTTTTTAATACTGGCTTTCTGCATCCCAGTCTTTGAAAAGCAATACCTTCTCAGAATGAATGGTAAAATATTGGTCATTCACCTAGACTGAAACAAGTTCTGCCTTTCAATGCTCATATTCTCTGACAGTAATAACTTCCAGCAAAAAACACAATTCCTAATTATATGTTGACTATTTGTTTGTCAGATGACTCATCCATCTGTCCAATGTAAAATATGAACAGTGTTCTTACTGCACTTTTGACAATACATTAATATTAATATGCTCAGGGCATCCTGCGGAAGGGTATATATGAAAACAATGAAAAGATGAAGGACCTTACCCACAGAGAAAATGATGCATTTGTTTTAAGTATTGTTAACTAGGAAGGCAAACTGATACAATACCATACAATGCATCCTTTATTTTGGAAGAAAAAACTGAAACAGGAGAAACTTAAGTCATTTTTGCAGTGATTCAGAGTAAGCAAGCAGCAACTAACAGAAACAAAAATGCAGGTCACAGATTCCGCAGCCAGATATGACCATGATTTATTGAACTATCCAGTGCCAAAAATCAAAGAAAATCTACCCTAACAAGGTTGTACGGGAACACACTTTTTTCTAGAAATCAGAGCCCCTTGATATATTCCCCATGACTCCTCTCTTATGATCTTCTACTTGTAGACATAAGTACTCTTGTAAAGACAAGTACAGTCATTTAGGTTTCATTATTTTCAAACTGAAGAAAAAAGTTCAACAGAAACTGTTGCATCTTCTTGACTTGAACCCCTGGGTTAACAGCAATCCTCACTAGATGTCTATTAATGGGAAAAAGGAGAATTACTGAATTAAAATCTGTGTATAGAAAGTATATTTATGTTTACTATCATGTTAGCGAAGTGCATTCAGTTGTAGATGGCAACATCGAAAGGCAGCTTTCAAAGCAGCTAATCATTGCACGGAAACTCAGCGACCTGCTCACTGAACAGCAAATGGCACATTTAATCCAAAGGCCATATTTCCATAACAGCAAATGTCGAACCATCTATATTAACATAGTTTGACAAGGGGGCGAAAAGACATTTTTATTTTTGGCATTCTGGTTCAGCAACATGACCATTCGACTGAAGGCACGTCAAGGTTTTGATTGAAAACCTATATATCAATAAGCATATAGATTGATCTTCTTCTTCTTTTGGCTTTTCCCGGTTAGGGGTCACCACAGCGGATCACCCTGTCTGCTCATGATTGGCAGTGGAGTTTTATGGTGTCGAGTTGCCAGCCAACCTTCCACAGAAGGCACACACACACTCACACCTAGGGCCAATTTAGAGTATTCAATCCACCTGCAGCATGTCTTTGGGATGTGGGAGGAAACCAAAGCACCCGGAGGAAACCCACATGACCACAGGGAGGACATGCAGACTCCGCACAAAAGGCACCCCAGCCAAGGATCAAACCAGGGAACCTCTTGCTGTGAGGCGGCAATGCTAACCACTGCACTTTTTCTGTCTGCTGTAAACTCACATTTGGTCTATTGTTTGCTGCCCACTGTCATACTGTGGCAAACAACATTTTCTAACAGAAACCATGACATAAAGTGCAATACAATGGACTGTAACAACAGCTTTTAATTTTGTTAAAATCGTATCCTCAATAAGCAATTATCATTTCCAAGATTTTCCTGAGTCTGTCATTTACAAATATGCACGTCCAGGCAGAAATAAAGCAATGAGAGCTACCCTACAGTATCTTGTGATCAAGCACATCTTCATTTTAACAGAGCTCAGACTGAACGTTACTCACAGAAGTTTCTTGCTAGGTCAAAAAGTTAAAGTTTGACTAGTTTGCAGTACAGAAACACTGCTTTCTAAGGAAGGGGGTTTTCCACATTGTTGCATTTCCTTTATAATTACCAGATCAGTTAGCCAAGAATAAGAATTTGTAGATTCTCGAAGGAATTCTTCAGGAGGTCATTTCTTCTAATGAGAAAACATCTGGAACCAATATTTCAGAACCTACCACAACAGGATATCAGCTTATAGCTATAATGTAGTTTCCTCATACTAATAAACATGAAGAGGTAATGCTAGTGCTAGAGACGACTTATAACAGGACAACAATTACACATTTTAAGTAGTCATAAATGAAGATGATTAAAAAAACTCCAGTAACTATATATATATATTTATATATATATATATATATATATATATATATATGTATATACACATGTGCGTGTGTATAAATGGGAAAAAGGGTTGAGGATAGATGGATGGATATACACACACACATATATATATATATATATATATATATATATATATGGTTCTACCTCACATAAACAAAACAGCAAAACACCGACAACGCAATCACACATAACCGACAGTACAAAAACACGGAATTCCACACATGCAACGAAATAACCGACGGTACACAAACACACACACACAATCAACAAACAAAACACATTCCCCACCAAAACCACATACACAACACAAGCACACCAAAATCCCTACAAACCCACACTAAACCTCACATACACAACTACCTACAACCCTAACCCAAACCCTAACCCTAGGGTCCGTCACACAGCACACCTGGCCCGCTCCCTCCCCCTAACTCACTTATCCTGACACTTACCTTACCTGCACTCCTAACCTCGTCTCACCCATATACTTATACAGCCTTTTCCCATGTCGGATATATATATATATATATATATATATATATATATATATATATATATATATATATATATATCTATGTCGTTTTTGTGTTTAAATTACCTGTTTAACTGTTGTAGGCTGCACACTCAAGTGTGATAGCTATTTCTGTGCATTTGAAGTGTTTTTTTTTATTGTATCTGCTTTATTTTCTGAAAAAAAAAAAATACTTGTTTTCCCACCTTTCTAAGCTAGTTTAGTCCAGTTTTCAGGCTAGTGCTGAATTCAGGGCTGTATTACAAGTTTCTGTGTTTGTCCATACCTTACTTGGATAGAAGGAAGTTTCTCTGTTCACTGTGAGAGAGGGAGGGAGCTTTGAGCAGCCTATCTGTCCCTGGAGGAGTGGTTCCAGCCCAGAAATTAGTGGTTTATAGGCCATTTTAGGCTAATTTCTATCTCTTTCATTTCCCTGCTATAAAACCTGCATTTGTGTGGTTTTGTACTCCGGGCAATGCTGGTTAGCTAGGGTATAACTATTCCCGGCTCCACAAAGTGTACTCTTCAATTTTTCCCTTGGAACTAGACAAACTTTCAACTTAAGCACTCAAATCATTCACTTCTCATCCTGGCACTTGCCCAAAACTCATAGCAAGCACTAATAAACCTTAGCACTAGACCCCCCCCCTATACTGTAGAGAAGGACAAGGCTCTCTATCTGACTTTACCAGCCAATCAGTAAAACAGTTGACTATACCTATCCAAGCATGTATAGGGCAGTTTCAGGTATACTCTCCAGTCCAACTGGTGATTCTGGGCATTTTGAGGCAATGTCACAATTGCCTCATGTACACAAACAACCCTCTCCTCCTTCCACCAAACATTAATACATACGAGCAATGCAATTATACAGCCAAACTGGAGGCTAAGCTCTCTCAACCAAAGACTGGACCAGGCAGTCAAGAGGAGAAGGGAGTTGCTTGCATCACACCACCAGTCTCACATAGACCTATGAAACCAGCACTGGCAAAAAACACACATAAATACACAAAAACATACTCGGAGGCTCTAAATAAAAATCTGCAAAAGCAACAGAGACCTTCAAAGCAGACATCCAAGCAACCTCCACCCCCCCCCCCCCAACACAAACCATGAAACACATACTTCACAAAACCAGTGTGCCACACAATCACAGCCCTTAAGGCAAAATAACATACCCAACACACTAGTAATAGGTGACTCTACAGTCAGGCACACTGACATCCCACTCACTAGGCTGAACAAGGAGAAGGTTACTGTTAGTTGCCTGTCAGGTGCCAGGATCCGCCACATAACACAAGCACTCAGGTCACTCCAGAACAAGTACAAATATGACTATGGCATTGCCCATGTTGGTGTGAATGACCTGAGCCATACCTCCCTGGACTACATGAAAAGAGACATGGAGAAGCTCGCTGATCATGTAGCCCAGGCCGGTATGACCCTGACCCTGAGTAGCATCCTGCCCTCACCAAGAATGATACCACGGTACAGAGAACAAATAATCAATTTCAACAATTAGCTAAGCTTCTGATGTCATTCAAAGGGGATCCAGTGTCTGTCAGACTGGAATGACATGCTCAACAAGCCATGCTGCTTTGCTAGAGACAGCTTGCACCTGTCACCCTTAGGCTATCGAATACTGGCCAAGGCTCTTGCCACCCCCATACTGCCTTTTTTAGGCAAGGCTCAAAAGACAAACCCACCACTGTAAATAGCACAAGTAACAAAAAATTTAGGGTAATGCTGCTCAATGCCAGAAGTCTAAACCTCAAAATGCACACACTCGAGGCACTCCTCAGTATGGAGAAAATCTATATATGTGCAGTAACAGGAAACCTGGTTTAAGGCTCCAGAGAGCACCCCAGCACTACCAGGCTACAACTCATACCATACATTTCAGCCACAAAACCCAGACTGAAATACAAAAGGTGGGGGAGTATCCATATTTATCAAGGATACCCACACCTCCAGGTTAGTGGCACAGCATGATGCTTCACAGATCATCCATGTGCAACTAACAACGGGCAAAACTGCTATTCAAATTATAGCTTGCTACAGATCACCCACCATGTCCTAGGACCCCCACTCCGCATTCCTGGAAATAATGTGAAACATAAAGGTCCTACCAAACACCCTGATATTGGGTGATTTCAATTACCCAAACATTAACTGGGAGAACTACTCAAGTATGAACTCCCTTGCCCAACATTTCCTAGAATTTATAAACTCAAATGCCCTGGATCAACTGGTCAACACCCCCACCAGAAGTGACAACATATTGGACCTGGTCATCACCAATATGGGTGACCAGTGTTCCACAATGGAGGTCAACCCCTCGCTGGTTAGATCTGACCATAAACTAATCACTCTGGATATCCACATTCTGCCACCACCCCCAGTCAAAGACACCACTGTGAAAAACTTTACAAAAGCAAACTTCACGTTACTTAAGACCAAGGTGGGAAGTTTCAAAGCCCCCATGCTAAAGGATAACGCTGTCCAAGCTGCAAAATCTTTTACTAATGCACTCTATGGACACCTACAACAATACATGGATCATGCTATCCCAAACAAAACCAAGACTCACTCCTCCAAGAAAAGAAAACCAGTCTGGTGGACCCCTGCTATAAGCAAGCTATACAATAGAAGGAGGAAACTAGTACAGAAAAGAGTAAAATCCCAAGAAGGGAAGACATCCCTGATCAGTATCAGCAAGAAACTACATTCCCTCATAAAAGCATCCAAGGCTAGCTTTGAAAAAAAAATTGCCATGGACTCCAAAGATAACCACAAGGAATTCTTTAGCTATGTCAAGAATCTAAGTGGCAATTCTCAGATCTGCTTGGAGTTAGTGCAGAATGGCACAAAATACACTGAACCGACCGATATAGCCAACATCCTGGCAGACAGGTTCACTGCAAACTTCACCCCCCCTCTCAACCCCAAAAAGGCCCATAACTATACCAGAAGAATGTAGTGCCCTTGAAATCACAGACACTCAGGTTAAAACAGCCCTCTCCAAAGCCAAAAACACAGCATCAATAGGACCGGACGGTGTCCCAGGCTGCGTCCTACATGAGCTCAAAGATGAACTAACGCCTCACCTCAACATTCTGTTTAAACTCAGCCTCTCCACAGGCTACGTGCCCACAGAGTGGTGCACAACAATGGTTATTCTGCTCCACAAAGGTGGAGCCACAATGGACCCCAGGAACTATCGCCCTATAAGCCTGACTAGCTTGGTCTGCAAAGCTATGGAGCACATCATCATGGATCTCATCAACAGAGACATTGGAAACCTCCAAACACTGGACCTTACCCAGTTCGGCTTTATTAAGGGCAGTTCATGCCTCCTAAACCTGGTGGACTTCTTTGAGACAGTTACCAAGGCTATAGACGTGGGAAAGGTGGTCCACACAGCCTACCTAGACCTCGCAAAGGCCTTCGACACCATTCCCCACTCAGGTATTATAGACAAGCTCACCAGCCTGAACATAAACCTCTATGTCACGAGATGGGTTGCCAACTGGCTCATGGACAGAACCCACATGGTAAGAGTTGCAGGAGCTAGGTCTGACTCTAAACCGGTTACAAGTGGCATTCCCCAGCGCTCAGTCCTAGGACCCCTCCTGTTCGGCATATATTTCTCAGAGGTACAGGCAAGCACAGGAGGACTATGGCTGACCAAGTTCACAGATGACTGCAAACTAGGGGCTATAAATGACTCTCTGGCTGACACAGACATCCTCCAAAAAGGTCTCACTGAAACAGATACCTGGTGTCAAAACCATGGCCTGAAGCTAAATGCCAAAAAGTTCAAAGTCATCCCCTTTAGAAAAAACAAAGTACCCACAAACTACCACATAGGTGGTAGCCCCCTAAATAAGGAAGACGCAATAAGGGATCTGGGGACCCAAGTAGATAGTAACCTCTCCTTTGATAATCACATTGCCAAAGTGGTTAGAAAATCCTTCTATGTTGCCCACCTAATCACAAAAGGGTTTGCATCCAGATCGAAAGAGGTCATTGGGCCTCTCTACACATCACTCATCAGACCCATCATAGAGTACAATGCCCCATTTGGGATGTACCTTACAAGACACCTACAACAACTGGAAAGTCAACTGAAGTTCCTCACCAAAAGGATCACTGGCCTCAAGCAGATGCCCTATGCAGCTCAACTGAAGAAACTCCAGCTGTACTCGGTTGCATACTGCCTACTCAGAGGTGATCTCTGCCTGACATACAAGGCCATGTCCAACCCAGAATTGATGGACATGCTCCACCTAAAGAAAACCATATCCCCTTGAGCCACACGCTCCAAGGATCTAAACCTCACCACAACAATAAATAGGACATGCTGGAGGGATAGATTCCTGTCCCAGAGACTTTCCATGCTCTGGAACAAGATGCCAATCTGCATTAGGCAGAGCTCTTCACTAACCCTCTTCAAGAGAAACCTTGACGAGTGGATGGGAAACAGAAAGTTTACCCCAGGGATCACTTCAATGGCTCTGCTGAACAGAGGCACAGGGAACTAATCTAAGGGGGAGGCGAAAGCCAACACATTCCGGCTAGGCTTATAAATGCCTTCGGGCAGATAGCCTAGTACCTACCTATGAACCTATATGTATATGTATATGTATATAGTACATAATTGCTACATTTGTCAAAAATGCTGATTTAAAGTGCAGTATATACGCATAATATATTATGGTAACAACTTGATGGAGATTGTTGTTTGTTATTAAAGCAAGAAAGTTTTATGTAAGTTGCAGCCTTTCATTTTCTGCCCTTAGAAGAAGGGAATATATCAGCATTTCATCAACTTTTTATTCTGGGCTTCCAGAGCCAGCTTCCAGGTTGTGGATCTGCTTTGCTTTATTAACAATTTGATGGCATTAAACATAGAAAAAATATGTTGGTTGTAAACACCTGGAATGGCACAAATCACATACAAAGAACTGTTAAAACAGTGGCTGGAAGGCCACAATATCAAACATGTTTGCCTTTCACAAAGAAGGATTTTGAGGCCAAGAGTTGAGATCCTTGGCAGACCCTGATCAGAAGAAGCTGTGGAAAATACCTGGAGAATTCATGGAAGTCCTGTGAATGTAGTCAGGTGGCACCAAGAACGTTACTGTGGATGAATATGGGAAGGTAAGGCCAGAGTTGCAATAGTAAAGTGAATTGTGAAGAATACAGTGTTTATTTCCATTTGATAACCTGTTAGGTAAGACTGCTCAAAATGACCCTTTTCAGCCATAACCCAGGCTCACACAGAGCTGTAACATGACAAGGCATGTGCAATAATAAGGTAATAGTACATTAATCATACAAATTAGCAACAGTTTTACAAACTTCATATTATTACATGACAGACCATATAATAGTATTCACATAGCATGCTAGCATATAATAGTATTCACAGTAGCATTATAGCATATAATAGTATTCATAGTAGTATGATAGCATATAATAATATTCACAGTAGTATGATAGCATATAATAGTATTCACAGTAGTATGATAGCATATAATAGTATTGACAGTAGTATGATAGCATATAATAGTATTGACAGTAGTATGATAGCATATAATAGTATTCACAGTAGTATGACAGCATGTAATAGTATTCACAGTACTATGATAGCATATAATATTTTTGACAGTAGCATGGTAGCATTTAATAGTATTCACAGTAGCATGACAGCATATAATAATATTCACAGTAGTATGATAGCATATAATAGCATTCATAGTAGTATGATAGCATATAATAGTATTGACAGTAGCATGGTAGCATATAATAGTATCCACAGCAGTATGATAGCATATAATAGTATCCACAGTAGTATGATAGCATATAATAGTATTCACAGTAGTATGATAGCATATAATGGTATTCACAGTAGTATGATAGCATATAATAGTATTCACAGTAGTATGATAGCATACAATAGTATTGACAGTAGCATGGTAGCATATAATAGTATTCACAGTAGACAGTAGCATGGTAGCATATAATAGTATTCACAGTAGCATGACAGCATATAATAGTATTCACAGTAGCATGACAACATATAATAGTATTCATAGTAATATGAGAGCATACAATAGTATTGACAGTAACATGGTAGCATATAATAGTATTCACAGTAGTATGATATCATATAATAACATTCACAGTAGTATGACAGGGGAGGTAGGCAGAAGTCATGAAACATCATTAACTACACTTGCATATATATCTATAAGCCTAGAGCAGCATAATCTAGTTTGAATCACCCACTTTATTTTCCTAGCAAGGAATATCTGTTTCACAGACAGACATTAAAAGGAGACTACCAAAGAACTTGACTGTGATTAAACTGAAGTAAGTTAAAAAATGTACTTGTTTTATTTTAAGTTGAAATTAACTTTGCTTTGCCTTTTTCTATGTAAGAAAACTGTACTTAACCTGAAGAAATTGACTTCAGAGTGCTTTATGTCCACATAGCAGCCAGAACTAATATTTTCAAACCTACCACAACAGCAGGCAATAATTTTATAGCTATCAATACAATACTAGGTTTATAGTTTGTTCTGCAGTGGATACTGGTCTGTTTACAAAATCACAACCAGCACTGTTTTATAACTGGAAGGAGAAACTGATCTTTGTGGAAAACTGGTACCACATTGTCAAGAGACTCCTTGTTGGTCCAGTGGCAGTGACAGCTCCCCACACAAGGGTTTCCTTTCTTTTCCTTTCCATGTGTTATTGTTATAATATAGTTCCCCTGTAGCAATGCATGAGGAGGAGATGCTATGTTTGTGCTAGAGACACATAGCTAGTATTCTGAGATCAAAAGCTGCATCATTCAGGCCTTCCACTTCAAGGAGGCCACAGTGTTTAAAGCTGTGGTTTTGTACGTGTCTAGTCAGTGCACACCATTACTTTACTGGGATGAAGAAATGTACCGAAGTTCTTCATAACTTTATTGCCGTCTGTCTGTCTTTCCTATCATCTGACAGTGCAAAGTGGATCAACTTCTGACAAACAAGAAGCAGCTGTTTGTGCAGCCCTTATTTTTGCATAATGAACTTTTAGGACACTGAATGTACAGTGCTGCCCTCCCAATATTCAAACTTGATTTATTTTGTCATCTGAGATGTAAGGGGCTAATTCTCAATAGTGTTATGGCTCTCCTTAGGTTCACCTGAGGATGAATGATTTTCTTAATAGACATTGGTTACCTCCTTTGTCCACGTAGCAATAATGGTAACTGCTGGTAAGAAGGGTCAGCTGCTGCAAATATTGCATAATGATTGGCTAATGTCTCATGCCAACACTGTGAAGGACACTGAACCAGACAACACAGGTCACAGTGGATAAGGCACATGGCTGTCACCTGCCAAAACAAGGTGAAAAGGACACATTTTATAAAATACATATATATCATTCCTGCATTACATCTTTTGAGAATGTAGAAGACTAATGACAGTTTTCTGCACTGTGCCAAAAGGAAGCCTATCAGATTATCCGACAGAAGGAATTGGGGAGGTGACCCCACCACATAACAGTAGTGAGGGGTTGGCCATTCCTGTTTTGTGAATAGCAGTCAAGAATGTGCTGTTTCACTATGCAAATTCCTTTAAATACTAGGCAGTGCAGTCAGCAGAAAAAACTAGCTTAATGGTTACTAGAAATTGACTTACTGCTAAATGTCAGAGATATTTGAAAGCTTAAATCAAGATGCGACACTTCTAAAATGAGTAAACAAAGCTATTCATGAGATCTTTCTACAAGTCCTCAGCTTTTCCTCAGATTGTATAATGACTGCTGTGTGTTAGGACTACTGAAATATCCACAGCAAATGATTTGGTGAAAAAAAGGTGGCAGAACTGTATAATCTGGGTAGAAAACTTGTCTTTTATGTCCTAAAGAGGCAACAAAGTAATAGTGCATGCATTGCAGTGGGATCGAGGAGAGTGTAAGTGTCTGAACACACCTGTATGTACTAGATAATTTAGCCCTGCTGACATAAAACCACCCCATAGTACAGTCTGATGACTTACAAGTAGGTAACTGTCACTCAGGTTACCCACTTTTCTGTTATTGTAAGTTTGTGTTAAAAATAGAAGACCATTTCCTTTAGAAGAAAATGTCAATGTCATAATCTTACAAACCCTGGCAGCAAAGAAAAACTAATAATTTGTCACGCTGAAGGATTATAGCTTTGCATGAATTGTTTGAATGCTGTAGTGTATCAAGTCAAGGGTGTGGCTACCCAAGTCAAGGGTGTAGCTACCCATGCAACAGAGATGGGAACATATCATGGCAAAGACGTCCATGCCCTGATAAAAACAAAAAAAATATCATTAACCCAAATTCTACAACAAAAAGTCCGATTTATTTTGTTCTGTGCTGCATAGTAAGGAAAGTATTTTTAAAACAAATACAGCACATTTTGCCAACATTCAGCATAAACCTATCTTCCCTTGGAGACACTACTGATTACTGAATAGCAAAGTAGTTTATATGTCTGTTAAAAGTTATAGTACCACCTAAACAAAGTTGCTAAATTTGCAGCAAATACCCCTTTCCGAATCCATCACTGTATAACACTAAAAAGCCTAAACTAGCATATACACAACTTCTTACCACCTATAAAATTATCCAGCATTCATGTCTGTGCAGCACTAAAAATATTCTACTCAACTATGTTTCCACTGACCAAAAACTCCTGCCTGTCTACATACCTATCGAATCTGCTGGGCATTGTCTGCACTCATATAAGGGTGCTAAGGCTTGAAACTCCTTACCTCTATACATGTCAGTACCCCCATCCCATCTTTCAAAACCTGGATAAACTATATGCCTAAATATGAACAGGTACCTTTTCATTCCTTGTACCTCCTTTCTCTGCCTTCTTCATTTACTTCTTTATGTCTATCAAATTCTCTTCCACGACTTTCTCTCTAAATATATTATAAGCCTGTTTTTTTCCTCACTTCATATTGCAGTTCCTGTTTGTACCAGACGAACTTATTAATTGCTCTACAAACTGTCTAAAATTTCTCTAAATGTTAAATGATTATCATACGCGTATCAGTTCTTAACCAACATTTTTATATTATCACTAATTCGTTATAATTATTTAATCTTCAGATGTTTTTATTTTTGAAGACTGTGAAATTATTGTTCTTAAAATGCTTTGTAATAACTTGGAGCTTAAGTTTTTAGATATAGAAATAAAAGTGTTTAGGTAACAGCTAATGGATTACAGTAGTAGTTTTGACACCTGAGAAAGAATTTGGGAGAGGGTCTCTCAGCACTTGGACAAAAAATTAGAAGCCCTAAAACATGCATTTCAGCTACTGTATTTGATTTAACATTTAGAATTACTGACAGAGAGAAGAGCTGCTGTGACAATACAAATCAGAGTAATTTGTGAAAAAGTAAAAATGAAAAATAGGTTCCAGAAGCTGTGTAAGATACTTGTGGCTAACATTACTGCTATTCTATTTACATAGAAGTTAAAAATATATTTCCTTATGTCTAGCATGACTCACATAAATGGGGCTTGAAGTGGATTCTGGTGAAAAAACTCCAAAATCACTTTACAGTGACAATAACCACTTAATGATTCTGCTGCATTAAAATAGACTACAAATATATAATGCAATAACTGAAATATAGAGGCAGTCATTATTTAATTTACTTATTTATACTTTGCAAAATCCAAAGCATTCACAGGAACGAAAACAGCAGTCAAACTGATGCAAAGGTAATATCACCAGCTAAACGAAAGTCCACCAGATAGGCAAAAGTCCACAGATAATACCGGTAAAAAAAAAAAAAAATTAATAAAAAACAAAAAGTAAGCGCTTTCTTTCACCCTTCACCCAAAGGCTTCTAAAACACCATGTTTATACTTTGTGTTAACTGGGTTAGTACCTCTAAAACAATGGCCTCTTTTCATGGAGGAACCCAAGGTGGTATTCATAATAACAAGGTGAAATTTGGCCAGGACACAGGGGAACTTTCCCTACTGTTTTTGATAAGTGTCAGGGGATCTTTTACATCCACTTGTGCTACCAACAATTTATGCAGATGGATCTCATCCAAAGGATGGCATACCAAGGAGTGCAGCACCCACCATATGCTCCAATCTAAGTGCCTGGTGTGGGAACAGAACCCACAGTCTTCTCCACCAAATGGTTTGTGCGCTACTTATTATTAATTTATTACGTGTTGAGCTACTGAGACTGCAGATAAAACATACTAGTTTTCCAGCCCCCCCAAAGGAAAATAGCCCTGATAAAGACAAAAAATTGTACTAAACAAATGCAGCATCATTAATCGTCTAGTAGTCTGTTCTGGTTTGCTGAAATAACACCAACAGAAATCATTCCGATAGACACAGATACACACCGATAAACAGACAGATAGATATAAATATTTCAGATTTGAATGTTTTGGGGTAGCATCCTACCTCTCAACCTATTTGGTCAAAAATTCTGTACAAAGACAAAACTAATGGGGGTGATAAAATTATGAACAGTGTTTAAATATTACTCTAATTCACTTAAAAAGTTAACAGAATTACAACTTTCACATCAATATGCATTTTTTGAACAATAAGAATAAAAATCTAATGACTGGTAAAACTGACTGTAATCGTGACTCATTTACCAGAAAATCAAAAATGTTATGAGGGACAGGTCAAACATGAAGCAAAATCAGGAACATTCTGCAAAAATAGGAACCGGTGAGAGGTATGGATAGCACTCAGAAAGGGCTGTCTGGTCACAAAAACCCATTCCAGGTTTTAAATACTTTTTGGATGCCCCGGATTCTAAATAAAGCAGTTACAACATTCTGAATGTTGTTATAACTGCCTGTGAACAAGAGTCAGCTGAAGAATTTAAGAATTTGCAGTTTTAATGGCTGAGATAATTATAACTGCATATCCTTCAATTCTTAAGCTGAAGCTTCTTCATTTTCAGATAGTTTAGTGTGGTTTGATATCACCATAATATCCACAGTACCAACAAGCAAAAGCATTAAAGAAACGGTAGCCATAGTCAGCCTTCCATCTTCAAAATATGAAGCACTACACTACCTCACTGTCTCTCATAAGGTAGAACAACTGAACAAGATGTACATCTGGTTAAAACGTTACTTTATATTTGTTTGACAACATATCCAGTTATTCATCCATTACAGACTCTCAGATTAAACAACTCAAGTTGCAAGTGTCCGAGGGCTCTGATGGGCAAGTCAAGCAATGCCCCCTCCCTCCAAAAATAAAAAATAAAAAAAAAACACACAAGCAACTCCAGTCAACATTAAGTAATAAGACAATTTGTTATCCAGTTAAACAACTGAATTAAGTTTTGTTTTTCAGGATGACCTAGGGGTACAAAGGTACTTGTGTACAGTCACAACATAAGCAAATGGAGGTAAGAGGATTTAAACCCTGCACTTTTGATTACAGGAATCAATTCATTAAGAACTCAAAGCCAGATGCAAGAGTTAAGGGATGTTCAGCTATTGGTGTGGAGGATTAATGCTATGTCTCAAGGGTACAGGGTTTGATTCTCTCACTGTATGAGACTAAGCACCTCCCTTAATGAGGAAACCCCTACGTACTTACACACACACACACACACACACACACACACACACACACACACACACACACACACACACACACACACACCTTTCTGACTTACAGCACAGTTCATTCTTTACGTGAATTACAAATGTCTGCTTGTTTGTGCATCCACAGTGCTGCTAGGGACTGCTGTCACTCTCTGATTCAAAATATCCACGAAAATGGGTACTTGACAGACATGCTGTCAATATGAAGTAGCAGCTTGCAAAAACAGTACTGCTTGGCAGACACTTCATCAGTGTTAAAACCGGAACTGTTCAGCCAGGTAAGAGATGTTAATGTACAAGCAAGTTTAGGATGAGTTTGTTTTACTGCGGCACTCAGGAGGCACATACTTTCACAGGGGGGCAGGTGCTCTCCTGTGCTCCCCAGCACAAATGAAGTATGCCTCTGTACCCCCTAAAAGCCCATATTGTTACTGGTATATATATATATATATATATATATATATATATATATATATATATATATATATATATATATATAATTAAAATTTATATACAGTTATATGCAGCTGGTGTGAATAAATCCAGGAATATTTGTGTGAGAGAGCTGTGGTTATGTGTTACATCCTGTTCTCTTTCACTTCTCTTCAAGACTTCACTACAGACTTCAGCTTGTTAGATTTTGTCCTCTTCTTTCATACATATTTATGAAGAGGATTATGAGGGGGAGGCACAGTCTGTAATCCCTCTCCCCATCCCTACCCATAAATGGATATTTTAATATGCATATAGAGTATATCATGGTTTTCTGCTGAATGCTGTTTTGCTGTTTATTATCTGTGTAGCAGTATGTTTTATGGTTTTTGATCTTTAAGCATTTGATGCAGTTTTGCACTGTTCTAGGATTGCCATGTTTTTAAGTAATGTATTTTTCTTATGTGCCTTTTTTTTCTTTTTTCCCTATGTTCTTATTTTCTGTTTCTGTGAAAAACACTGATCAAATACAGGGTACATTAGATTCGTCAGAATAAACATTATTCTCGGTGTATTTTTCTCTCCTGAGTGTCAATAAAACCAGAGAAATGAAATTTCTTTTAGCTTTATGCAAAAGGTATGTGGAATATTTTTATAAGTTTTGCTATAGTTGACCAAAATACAAAATAAAGGGTACAACAGCCTTTCATACCCAAATATTTTAAAACTGTTTTGACATCATTCATACAAGGTCAGAGAGCTGCAGACCAAAGTAATTGCATAACAGTGCAAAAGTCTCTTGTAGTGTCATCAAAGTATGAAATTCAGTCATTAATCAATAAACCAGAAGCTGGTCAAACTAATGATGGAAATATAGCATATTCTGCAAAGAAAGAGACTGTTGTCTTTTCATCAGTGTGACACCATCAACAGACCAGCAAACTAAGCACCGCTTTAATAGGCACCGTGTAGCTGTCATATAAAATCACATTCTGCAGCATTCTAAAATGGTTGCAATATTTATAACATTATTGTCTGTTACTTGACATGGTGAACTATAGGACCCTGCTAAACATCAACATACAAAGTAGGAACTAGGCTTTGACACAAAAATATGAAAACTGTCCACATTAAATTTGTCAGGTTGAAATTCATTCTGCAGCATTGTTAGTTGGTTGTTACAGTCATAACAGCATAAGCTTGATAGATCACATGCAGGATGTGACATATTGGACTGACAAGTTTACACAGCAATGTGCAACGCTGCAGCAATGCCTTCAACCAGAAATGAAAAAAAACTATGCACATTAGATGCTGTGGAGTATAATAACCTAGTAAGGGAATGTCAGTATCTTTAATGATTATTTCTGTCATTTTTATGATTGTTTCACTTGCAAACCAGAAGAAAGAAAATCTAAACCTTTTCAGTGATAGATTGCCTTTATGTGACTATGAGCACATAAAGCCGGTTTCCAAACCACATCCTGGTTAGGAAATAGATGTCTTAAGACAGCTAAAAGAACACCACCAGTTATTTTTTGTATTTGAATGGTATACTGTACTAAGCATATGTATACTTAACTTGTTTTTTTTTACCTTCAATCACAGTATTATTATTCTTTTTATTCCTGCCTAGACGAAATGATTGTATTAGTGAAATGTATAACATGCAGCATTGATTTTGTGCTGAGATTGAATCATCTGTATCGGTACATTGTATATTTATTGTACTGTTATTTATAAATGTGGACATTATTCCCTGGCCCTCCGCTGAAAAAGGACATTTTATCCAGTCAGACTTTCCGGTAAACAAATGTAAAATAAATAAAAATATATTTATTTTCCCACTTCTGCTCTTGTCCCTGCTTGGAAGTGTATCTGCACTGGTACAATTTGTTACTTTTTGGCATACTCTGGGAGAAATTATTTTTAATCGAAAACAAATTAAATGTGCTTCTGTACCCCTTTTGTCTTCTCACAGTGATCACTGCTGTGGCTCTGGTATAACCACATAAGTATTTATAAGCAATACTAAATGTTCTACATGTTTGTTAATTGTATTTAGGGTATATGTGGCAGTTTTGCTGACACTACTTTTAAGGAGTTGCAAGATCACATTTTTCACCACTTGCATTTGTGTGTCACTTTGGATAAAGTGTCTAAACTGTGTGCTGTGTTGCACTGTTCTCTTGTTCTTCACTGGTGGTGAGCATTATTTTGTTTTTTCCACTGTATTTAGTTGAACTATCCATACTTCACTGCTAACTACTGGTGAGTCACCTAGAACCTGCTGTCAAGGGTTAAAGGTAACCCGATGGTGTGCACATTATTTCTATCATGATTCTAGCTCATTTGCTGCAAGTGCGGTATGTGTGAAATCCATGGTATCAGCAGAGTGATTATGCCAGGAAAATGGCACAGTTATCAGTCTGAGTTCTAAAGGGTAGATGATGCCAGAGATGACCACTATGTAGCCCCTAGGCCAAGGAACCTAGTGTAGTACTAGGCCAAGGAACCTAGTGTAGTACTGTAACACTGATAATCAGATGAACCCAAGACTGTGTGCAATTACCTGTTAACTATAACACAAGCTACTACTACAGAAATACATGTAAAATATATCCACTGTCTACAATGGAAAAGGTAATGACCAAGTTGAGTGCTGGAACTGTGTTTAAAAACATCAATTGCTAAGCCCACCAGACATAGGTCACTCACTTTTCAGGGGTGACTTAGCAGCAAACAATGATTAAATAATTTCCTCAGAGTTATACAGTAAACACATGAATTATATGAGAATCAAACTCAGGACTCCTGTAAGGTCAAAATCTAGCAGGCCACAGCCCTTAAACTCTGCACCAAACTGTCAGTGTCAGCTTATCAGCAAACAGTGACTGAAGATGATTTAAAGAAATACATAATTATTAATATAAAGGTGTGTGTGTGTGTGTGTGTGTGTGTGTGTGTGTGTGTGTGTGTCTGTTTACCACTTGGAGTGAGTTCTGCACCTTTCATATTTCAAAGAACAAAGATTGCGGATAGAGAAACTCTTCTGAAAGATTACAATACAGTGATGCTACTCCTACATGATTCATCAGTAGATGCATATACATCACTAGAATGACAGAGAGTGAACATCTCACTAACATACAGAAAGTGCTGCAAAGATTGCAAGAGTGCATGGCTTGAAAGAAAACAAAAGACAAAATGTGAGTCTTGCAAGTTGCAGACTGAATTTTTGAGGCAGGTATGAGTCCAAGAAAGATATATGTCCTTCAACTGAAAAGATATAAGTAACAGAGTACCAACTAGAGTGAATGTGTTAAAATTGTACAATAAAACCACATTAGCATACTATAATATGCACACTGATTGGACAAAACAATCAGCATCCTTGTTGTAAGTCAACTAGGCAGACTCGTGATCTGTTATAGCAGGAGTCATACCAAATACAATGATTTGTGTCATTTTGGGCATAGTCTTCTCAGCAGCATTAAAGCTGCTACTTAAGCAGGTGTGCACTCATGGAGTGTTTTAGGACATAACCTGTAGTGCAGAATGGGAGAAAGCATCAGAAATGGCATTCACTCAATTTACTCTGCAGTTGTTATAAAGTACATGCCCAGCACTTGTGTGATACATATATTCACCATCCTTTACATAGCAGAGGATGTGGAGGATGCAAATGTCCATTTACATAATGACATTCTTTTTTCAAAAAGTGATGTTATTTAAAAAAGTAATGGTTTATTCTATAATAACCATAACTCAGTGTTGTGGGTTAGTAATGCAGTTTTTACCCACAGTGGTGTTTGTATGATCACTCAGGCTTCACCCTCATACAATTCTGAATTACCCATGCCTGACTGAGTTATTGTTGGAAGTAGTCATTAGCTTCATATACTATATGGCAAGCTTGTACCCAAGCAGAGAAAAGTACAGCTGTGTACACTTACCATAAATGTAGATGTTCAAGTGTATTCACTGTTGCAGTCATCACATTTGGGTTATCTTACCTGCAGGTAGCCCTCATCTGGCCTGAATACCAGAGTCTTGGGATTTATGCATCAGATGCTGTCGCTTCTTCCAAGACATCAGGTTGTCAGGGGTATAAAACATGCTGCCAACGCCATTACATCAGTTTTTCTTGCCCCAGATGTTAGGTGCCCCCACAATAGGAAGCAATTAAATGGTGTGGAACACCCCCCAGTAAAAAGCAAATACACATAGTATAAGATATGCCAAACCAAAAAGGATAGGTGAAAACAAAGACAATCAGGGGGCTGGAGGGAAGGTAACCAGGACTGCAACAGTGAGTAAACTTGGATATCTACATTTATAGTAACTGTACACAACTGTACTATGTTCTTCGTGTTTCACTGTTGCAGTCATCACATTTGGGTTGATTCCCAAAGCTAAGGAAGGGTGGAGGTATATTAAAGAAGCATTAGGGCTGGCAATCAGGCACTGTAAGACTGCTGTGGCAAATCCAGCTCTGGATTTTGAAAAGATAGGCAAGCGGTAATGCTTGATGAAAGTATGTACAGAACCCCAGGTTGCAGCTTCCAGGATGTCCCTAGTAGAGACTCCTCTGAGAAATGCAGTAGAGGTAGATGCAGCCCTAGTGGAATGTGTTCTTATCCCTGTGGGGTAGCTTTTCCATGGTGCTTGTAGCACACATGGATGCAGTGTGCTATCCATTTAGAAATGGTTTGCTTTGAAATGGCCTTCCCCTCTGCCCCTGTAGCAAAGCTGACTAGCAGCTGGTCAGATTTCCTGAGAGGCTTAGTCCTGTCCAAATAGAATCTAAGTTGTCTGTGCATGTCCAGAGAATGCAGAATCCTTTCCCCTTTATTCTGAGGATTAGGGAAAAAAATAGGCAAATGAATGGACTGCTTTAAAGCTATACTAGACATCACCTTGGGCATAAAAGATGGGTTAGTCCTGAGGGAAACCCTGTCCGCATTGAAGATAATGAAGGGTTCCACTGCCATAAGGGCCTGCAGCTCAGACACCCTTCTTGCTGAAGTGATGGCTAGAAGTAAAGCTGTTTTCCAAGAGAGGAATTTTAAGTCTGCTGTAGCAGCCGGTTCAAAGGGGAGAAGAGTAAGCTTTTACAATGCAATGTTAAGGTCCCAGGCTGGAGTGGGACCTCTCCTGGGGGGGGGGGGTCTGAAATTTTTGGCCCCTCTAAGGAACTGTTTTACCACAGGATGAGAGAAGAGGGGTGGCTCAGTTTTATAATAAGCTGAGAAGGTTGAGGCATGAATCTTAATTGACGAGAAGGATAGGCCCTTGTGGAGCATTTCTGTTAAGTAATCTAGTATATGAGGTAAGCTGGGTACCGTTGTGCCCATCCCCTGAGCCTGGCTACAGGAACAGTATCTTTTCCACTTTTCTGAATAGGATTTTCTAGTACTAGGCCTCCTTGCCTCAAGAATGACATCCAACACCTGCTTACTGAGGGATGCTAGAGGTGAACTCAGGGGATTAGTCAGGCTGCAAGGTTCAGGGTTTGAAGCTGAGGGTGCAGGGAAGGGGTCAGAGGTAGGTGCCATGGTTGTAGCACTGTCAGACTGCGCAACAGAGGGTACCAATGCTAGCATGGCCAGTCTGGTGCAATCAGGACTGCCCTTGGCTTGTCCTATTTGATCTTTTGAAGAACCTTCTAGAGGAGAGGCAGAGGGGGAAAGGCATAGACTGGGAGGCTTTCCCAGGTAAAGGACAGGGGATTCACTTTCCAAGCTTGAGTGTGGGGAGTTCTGGTGCAGCATTTGTTCAATTGATAGTTCTGAGGGGAGGCAAACAGGTCCACCTCTGGTGTCCCCCATCTGTTCTTCAAAATCTTGAATATTTTGGGTTCCAGTTTCCATTCATGTGAATTCATGAGATTTCTGCTTAAATTGTCTGCCAGTGAATTTAGTTTGCCTAGCAGGAAGTGAACTTGTAGGTGCACTTGGTTGCTCAAGGCTGTGTTCCACAGAGCCATGGCTAGTCTGCAGAGTGGATAGGAATGGGTTCCCCCCTGCTTGTTTCTGTACCACATAAAGTACAGTTGTGTACCTACCATAAATGTAGATGTTCAAGTGTATTCACTGTTGCAGTCATTACACTTGGGTTATCCTGCTGGCAGGCTACCCGCAGTCGGCCTGAATTCCAAAGTCCTGGTCCCGCGTCGGTTGCTGTCACCTCTTCCCTGACATCAGTGCGCCAGGGGTATAAAAGATGCAGCCAATGCCATTTTCTTCAGATTTTCTTGACCCAGATGTCAGGTGTCCCCAAAAGGGTAGGCAAAAAAATTCTGATCATAAAAAAGCATGCACATAACCTTCATCTACAAGCAAATACACCACATAGGTTGTATAGAATAGAAAAGTACAGATAAGTCCCAGCAATGAAAGAGGGATGGTGGGAGGGTAAACTGGACTGCAACAGTGAATACACTCGAACATCTACATTTATGGTAGGTACACAACTGTACTATGGTCATCGTGTTTCACTGTTGCAGTCATTACACTTTGATTGAATCCCAAAGCTGAGGTTGATTGGCTGGGCCTAAATAGAATTAGGAGTGGCTATGAGGCCCTGCAGAACTGCAGTGGCAAAGCCTGCTCTGGATTTAGAGTAAACAGGTAAGTGGTAGTACTTTGTGAAAGTGTGCACTGACCTCCAGGTTGCAGCCTCCAAAATGTCCTTGGTTGGTACTCCTCTGAGGAAGGCTGCTGAAGTGGCTTCTGCTCTGGTAGAATGTGACCTAATGTCCTTAGGCACTGATTTGTCATGTTGTGAATAGCAGAAATGAATGCAGTGGCCTATCCATTTTGAAATAGTCTGCTTCGAAATAGCTTTTCCTTGCGATCCTGCAGCATATGCCACTAAGAGTTAATCAGTCTTTCTGAAAGCCTTAGTTTTGTCCAAGTAAAAGCGTAGCTGTCTGTGTATGTCCAAAGAATGCAGAAGTCTCTCCCCCTTATTCTGCGGGTTTGGATAAAAGGTAGGCAAATGTATGATTTGGTTAAGAGCCATACTGGACACTACCTTATGCATAAATGTTGGGTTTGTCCTTAGAGGAAACCCTGTCCGGATGGAAAATAATAAAAGGTTCCACAGCCATTACTGCCTGTAACTCTGAGACTCTTCTTGCTGAAGTTATTGCTAGAAGAAGAGCGGTTTTCCATGATAAGTATTTTATCTCAGCTGTATTGGCTGGTTCAAAAGGAGGCAGCGTGAGTTTTTCCAAGACAAAATTGAGGTCCCGTGCAGGCATTGGAGCTCTCCTTGGAGGTCTTATGTTTTTGGCCCCACTGAGATACTGCCTTAGCAGCAGATGAGAAAAAATAAGTGGGTCCGTATTGTAATGAGCTGAAATGGCAGAGGCATGGATCTTAATTGATGAGAAGGGTAGGCCTTTGTCCAGCATCTCAGTTAGGTATTGTAAAATCTGAGGAATATTTGGTACAAGCGTGTCAATTCCTTGTGACTGGTTCCAAGCACAGAATCTCTTCCATTTTTATGCATAACATTTTCTGGTGCTGGGCCTCCTGGCCTCAAAAATAACATCCATAACTGCTTTAGAGAGAGGTGTGTTCTGAATGGTTACATTATCTGCCATGCAGCCAGATTTAGGGTTCTGAGTTGGCTGTGTAGGATCTGATTGTTTTGTTGGGTCAGCAAATGAGGAATTTGAGGTAATGTCCAGGCTGGGCCTTGAGACAAGCTCTTTAGGATTGGGTACCAGTGTTGGCGTGGCCAGTCTGGGACAATTAGGATCAGTTTTGGCTTCTCTTGTCTGACCTTTAGGAGTACTTTGGGGAGGAGAGGCAGAGGAGGGAAGGCATATACTGTAAGAGCTTTCCAGCCCATACCCAGTCACACATGGTACCATCACAACTTCAAATCATACACATACTAAAATTTACCAAAACAGCAGAGGCCACCAAAGCAGACACCCAAACAACTACCACCTCACGACCCAACACATGCAACATAGACCACACACACAGAGTGTCAGTCAAACACAGCCCAGGTATGACCCTGACCTTGAGCAGTATCCTACCTTCACCTAGAATGATGCCACAATACAGTGATAAGATGATCCAGCTTTTAATAATTAAAATTCTGTTCTGGTGTCAAGGGATCAGGGTGTGTCTTGCCTGGGATGACATTAAACCTACCACCCTAGAACACCAAAAAGGAAAAAAACTAAGGGTAATCTGCTGCTCAATGAGTCTCAATCTCAAGAGATGCACGCGAAGGCCCTTCTCAGTATGGAGAACATCATCGTCTGTGCTGTGACTGAAAAAACCTGTCAAGGTAACAGGTTTCACCTCATATCATGCGTCCGCCCCAAAAGCCACCCTCTCAAACTCAGGAACCTCACATGGCCTTCTTGAAAACATTGGGAGGATAAATGTATCTCAACACCGTCATACTAGGTGACTTCAACTACCCTAATATAGACTAGGAACAACACACTCAAAAGCCACACTCTAATAAAAAGATTAGATTACTGGAAACTCAAAAATGCCATGGAACAAAACAACACCATCCCCACAAGAGGAGAAAAGAGAACTCATCATCATCATCATCATCACCAAAAATGGGATCAAAATGTTCAACAAGCTGGTCCTCACTGGTAGATCGATCAGAAACTAATCACCTACAGGACTGCATGGATCAGGCAATCCCAAACAAAACTAAGACTCTCTCTGTACAAGCAGGCAAGCCTCCAGTCTGGTGGCCACCCATAAACAAGCTCTACAACAAAAGGAGCTACTACAAGCAGACAAAAGTAAAATCCTTGAGAACACCATTGATCATTATAAGTAAAAAAATAGAGCTCTCATAAAATCATCCAAAGGCAAATTTTGAGAAAAAATAGCCAAGAACTCTAAAGACAATCCATAAGGCCTTCTTTGGCTATATTAGAAACCTAAGAGGAAACTCCCAGATAATATGCAAGAATGCTCAAAAAAATGTCAAAAAATGTGTGAATACACACACATGTACACACATAAGCTGTGACAGGTTCAGTGCAGTGCCTCCCCAAAGGAGATATCAAAAACACAGCATCCATGGGACCGATGGGTGTCCCCGGCTGTGTCACCCACACACAACAAAAGACCCAAACCCACAGTTAGGACAGCTGTTTAATCGAGGATCATAATGGAACTCATAAATAAAGACATAGGAACTTGCAGACTTTTGGATCCAACCCAGTTTTGGTTGACTTTTTGAGACAGTCACCAGGGCCATTGATGAGGGAAAGGCAGTCCATACAGCCTACCTCGACCTGGCAAAGGCCTCACAACAATAATTCCACTCAGGTATCAAAAAAAACTCATCAGCTTGAATGTAAACCCATACATCACAGATGGGCAAACTGACTACTGACTAAGACAGACAGGGGTCAGGTTGCTGGAGCCATGTGTCAGACTGAAAGCCTGTCCAAAGTTTGCAGATGACTGCAAACTGGCCGCCATAGTCAACACACATGACACACAGATATCCCAGAAGGGCCTCAGACACTGATGAAACTAATAACTGCCATGGCCTGAATGGAAACGCCAAAAAAAATGCATAGTACATACTTGGGAAAAAAAACAAGGTTACTTACCCCACCATATAGGGCAATCTGAGCAGCACAGAAAAAAGAGTCATCAGGGATCACAGGGGACCAGTTGACTGTACTCATCACTCATTAGACCTATGATTGAGTACAATGCCCGTTCCGAATGTATCTGACCAGACACCTGCTGCAGCTTGAAAGGCCCCAAAGTTCCTCACCAAAAAAAGGATAAAGGGTCTCAAATGTCTTATGCTGCCTGCCTGACTGAAAGAACTCCTCTATTCAAACCCAGATTTGATGAATATGCTTCACCTCAAAAATCTAGATCCTCCAGAACCCACAAGGCGGAGAGACTTTAAACCTGACATGGTTATAAATAGAACGTGCTGGAGGGACAGATTCATCACCCAGAGACTCCCTATGCTGTGGAATCAAAATCCTGGTACATGAGAGCAGAGACTGGCCTTGGCCTTGAGGAATCTTACTTCAGTGTCACTGCTTGACAGAGGCACAGCAAAATGATAGGCATAGTGTCACTGCTTGACAGAGGCACAGCAAAATGATCTTTTATAAATGCCCTTGGGCAGATAGCCTAGTATGAACCTATGAACCTATGAACCTATGAGCTGATTGAAAGGGTGTCCACTTTCCATGCTTGTTTGTGATAAGTCCGAGTGCAGACTCTCTGTAGCTGGTAGTTGTGAGAGGAGGCAAATAGATCTATGTGTGGGCATCCCCATTTCCCTGTTATCATGCTGAAGATTTGTTGATTTAGTTTCCACTCGTGAGGATCCATGAGGTTTCTGCTTAGTTCGTCTGCCAAAGTATTTGTTTTTCCTGGCAGGAATTGTGCTTGCAGGTGTACTTGATAAGTCAATGCTGTGTTCCACAAAGTCATGGCTTGTCTGCAGAGGGGGTAGGAATGTGTGCCTCCTTACTTGTTGATGTACTACATGACTGTAGTATTGTCCATCTTTATCAGCAGTTGCCCTGGATGAAGTAGGTCCTTGAAGGCTGTCAGGGCATTCTGTACAGCTAGCAACTCATTTTGATTGATATGAAGATGCATTTGGCTTGTGGGCCATGTGCCCTGAATGCATTTTCCTGCCATGTGTGCTCCCCAGGCATAATCTGATGTATCTGTTGTTAGTGTCTGCCTGGCTGTGGGTAAAGTGAATGGCTGTCCCTTGTAGCGGTGACAGGCCTGTGCCCACCATTGAAACTCCTGTTGCAGGCAGGAAATGAGAGTAATTAATGTTTCCAGGCTGTGGCAATGTTGAGTCCAAACACTTTTTAGATACCATTGTAGTTTCCTCGTATGCAGTCTTGCATATGGAATTAGTAGAATGCAGGAAGCAATGTAGCCCAGAGCCTGCAGAATTTTTCTTGCAGATAACTGGGTCTTTGTTGCCATGCTTTCGAAGTAAGAAGTTAGTTGCCTTTGTTTGTCTGGTGTGTGATAAGCCATCTGGACAGTTGTATTTAAGCTTGCACCCAGGAATATTATCTCTTGAGAGGGTACAAGTTTTGATTTCTTTTTGTTTACTGTGTACCCTAGGCAAATTAGTAATCTTTATGCAAATGCCAGATGCTTTAGTAGAATGTCTTTGGTCTCTGCTTGAATAAGGCAGTCGTCCAAGTAGGGATATATGTGAATTCCTCTTTGTCTGCAAAATGCAATTACTAGTGCCGGGCATTTTGTGAAGACCCTGGGTGCAGTAGATAAGCCAAAGGGCAGTGCAGAGAATTGGTAGTGCATTGAGCCAGCTATGAATCTGAGGTATCTTCTGCAAGATTATCTGACTGGGGCATGCAGGTATGCCTCTTTGAGGTCCAAAGTTACAAGCCAGGCCTTCTTGCCCAGCATGGGCAGAAGCTGCTGCAGAGTCAACATTTTGAATTTTGGAAAGTCCAGAAAAGTATTAAGAATAGACAGGTCCAGAATTGGTTTCCAGGCTTTGTCCTTTCTTGGTACTAAGAAAAGTCTTGAGTAAAATCCTTGTCCCTGCTCTTGTTGTGGCACTGGATGAATAGCCCTCATGTCCATGAGAGATGAAACTTGTTTTTGTGCCTCTGCCCATTGATTGTGTGTCAGGTCTGGCATACCTTTTGCCTTTGGAAGGGTGTGAAAGTGGAACCTGTAGCCCTGAGAGACTATATTTAAGACCCATTTGTCCTGGATGATCATGTGCCAATTTTGTGAAACAAGTGCTAGCTTTCCCCATAAAGGTGCTGCTAAATGATAGGTGCTTGGCATTGGCAGAGGGAAGTCATTGGGACTGTTTCCTATAAGGCTGTAATTTGTCTTCTCCACTTTTGGAGGTAGAAGCACCCCATTGTTTGAGCCTGTATGAGCCCTAGGGCTGTTGTCTGCCTCTAGGGCATCTGTATTTGCCTCTTTGTGGCCCGTCTGACACTGGAAATGACCAATTCTTAGAAGGCCAGTTCCTGCTAAATCTGGGTGGCTGTATCTGTAAGAAATCCTTTACTGTCTGCATAGATTTAGCTTTATCCTCCATTTTCTTCAACACCTCTTCTGCCTTAACACCAAAGTATCATGCTGTGATGGAGCATCCAATAATTTTGCTTTAACATGATCAGGCAGATTCTGTTCCTTTAACCAAGCATGCCTTCTAATAACAGAACCTGTAACTGCGGACCTGCAAGAGGCCTCCAGTGAATCAAAACCACATTGCAAAGTATGCTTTCCCACTTGTTCAGCTGCATGCAATAAATTCTGCATTTCCTTGTTCTCAGAACATTCAGAATTTGTCAACATTTTCTGTTTTAGCAGTGACATTATGTATTGCTCATATTTAAGCATATGAAACTGACAATTTAAAGCCCTTACAGCCAAGGTAGCAGAAGTGTAAACTTTTTCCCCCATCTGCCAGTGCCCTTGATTCCCTATCTGAGGGGACAGGGTTTTTTGTAGTAGAGGCCTTGACCCCTTTGGGACCCTGAGATATAGTTTCTGGGTCAGCAGCAGGGTTTTTATATAGAAGTTTATGATAATCTGGAACCCTGTAGTATCTGTCTGGCTTAACAGGTGCAGGAGGTAAAGAGTCAGGAGACAGTCCGGACTCTGAAAATACATCATCTACAATGTCTAGAACAGGTGGAATAGCAAGATGCCTGTGCTGAGGTAGTAGAAGAAAGTCTCTGAGCCTTTTCTTAGATTATAAGTAATCTTGGCTCTCCCAGTGGAAATGCTCCCTCATGGTATGCAGGGTTTCCCCAAAGGAATAATCCTCAGGAGGAGAAGCTGAAGGAATAGATTCTTCAGCATCAGAATCCTCATAGGGAGGAATAGAATATTCCTGTTCTGAAGAGGAGTCAGAGGAAATGGAAACCTGATCAGAGGAATCATATTCAGTGTCTTGCCTAGGCCTCTTATCAGGAGGGGGATGGGAACCCCTAATCAAAGTAATTAGGTCTTCGGCCATTTTGAGCATCTGTTTCTTAGGCATGAAAGTCTGTCCTTGAGAATGCTGTACATGTTTACTTTTCTTTAAAGCTGTTTTAGTCTTTGTCTTGATGCTGAAGTTGGCTTGATATAAAGCTGTGTAGGTCTGAAAACACCCTCAGAAGCTGATGCCTGCTCAGTGGCTCCAGACCCATCTGAGGGATTAGTTTCTGATGGCCCAATACCTTGAGTATCCAGAGGCCTAGTTGTCTCCACATGGGAGTCAGAGGTGGCCTGTGGCTCTGAGGTAGCGGGTGTCAGGGGCTGCGAAAGCTACTCTCTGAGAACCGGCGACTGGCCTAGAAGAGGCTTCGTTGTCAGTTTTGGACCTCAGATGCCTGTCCTTTTCTTTTTCTTTGCGCTTTTTATGAACTCCGGTCGTTGGCTGTTCTGATGGCATTATATAGTTAAACCTACGGCCAAAGAAAATGAAATGCAAAATCGTAATGACGCCTAATAGTGCATTGGTTAAATCTAGTACAAACCGACAACTAGCAATGTCGTGGTCAGGGCCTAGGCAAGGAATACAGTAAAAATGAAAATCCTTATGAGGTATTTGCTGCCCACAAGAAATATAATTGTTAACTTTTTCTGACATCGGTGTGGAGCAAGAAAGAAGTTTCCCCAACGGGGTACTTAGCTTTATTGAAGACTTCGGATCTGAAATTCAATTGCGAAAATCTCAGGAGTCGGCCGACTGGCACTTGCGAACTGCTTTTGCTTCGGGCACCGCGTGGCAAGAAAGACTGAAGAAAATGGCGTCAGCTGCATCTTTTATACCCCTGGCGCACTGACGTCAGGGAAGAGGCAACAGCAACCGACACCGGACCAGGACTTTGGAATTCAGGCCGACTGCAGGTAGCCTGCCAGCAGGATAACCCAAGTGTAATGACTGCAACAGTGAAACACGATGAACATCTGTGGTGTTGTCTGTCTTAACCAATAGTTGTCCTGGAAGAATGAGGTCTTTGAAGTCTGTCAGAGCATTCTGTACAGCTAACATTTCTTTTTGAATGATATGCAGGTGCATCTGCTTTGGGTTCCATTTGCCCTGAATGCACTGCCCTGCCATGTGAGCCCCCCTTGCATAGTCTGATGAGTCTGTTGTTAGGGTTTGGGCGGCAGGGGGTAGAGTGAAAGGGAGTCCCTTGTTGTGGTTGCAGGCCTCTGCCTACCAAAGGAACTCTGCCCTCAGACAAGGAATGATAGGAATTATTATTTCCAGGTCCTGAGAATGTTGACACCATAGTCTTTTTAGATACCATTGAAGTTTCCTCATATGCAGTCTTGCATATGGAATTAACAGAATGCAGGAGGCCATGAACCCCAGAGCTTGCAGTATTTTCCTTGCAGATAGCTGGGTTTTTGTGGCCAGTAGGTTGAAGTAGGTTGTCAAATAAATGTGTTTCTCTGGAGTGAAGAATGCCATCTGGGAAGTTGTGTTCAAGCTTGCTCCCAGGAATGCAATTTGTTGGCAGGGTAGTAGGTGTGATTTATTTTCGTTGATGGTGTACCCCAGTGAAGTTAGAAGTCTCTTTACAAATGCCAGGTGCTGTAATAGCAAGTCATGACTTTCTGCCTGAATCAGGCAATTGTCCAAGTATGGGAAAATTTGAATTCTTCTCTTCCTGCAAAAGGCAATGGCTGGAGCAAGACACTTTGTGAATACCCTGGGCACAGTAGATAAGCCAAATTGAAGTGCAGAGAACTGATAGTGCATAGAGCCTGCCCTGAAGCATAGGTATTTCCTGCAAGATTCCCTTATGGGGATGTGCAAGTAAGCTTCTTTTAAGTCTAGGGTTGCCAGCCAGGAATCCTTGGCTAGCATAGGAAGCAGCTGTTGGAGAGTTAGCATTTTGAATTTTGGAACCACCAGAAAGGTGTTGAGAATAGACAGATCCAGAATAGGACACCAGGAGTTTTCTTTTCTGGGAACCAGGAACAGTCTTGAATAAAAGCCTTGTCCCCTTTGTTCTGCTGGGACAGGTTGAATAGCCTTGATAATGAGGAGAGAGAGTACTTGCTTTTGGGCTTCTGCCCACTGGTTTGGGGGGAGGTCTGGCCGTCCACATAGGGTTGGGAGGGGGTGAAAGTGGAATCTGTATCCTAGGGAAATAATGTTCAAAACCCATTTGTCTTGGGTAATGTATTACCAGTTTTTTGCATGCAGGGCGAGCTTTCCTCCTAAAGGTGCAAGTAGTTGAGCAAGGCTTGGAGGAGTTAAGGATAAGTCATTGTACAATGCAATTTTACCATAGGGGGTGGCTTACTGCTCCCTGCTTTGGATGTGGGAGCACCCCACTGCTTAGATCTGTGCATAACCTGAGACTGAAGTCTTGGTGGTCTGCTGTCCTTGGGTTTGGACTGAGAAGGCCTGGAAGGGACTGGAAAGGACCAATTCTCTGAAGGCCAATGCCTACTGAATCTAGGTGGCTGTACTTGTAAGAAATCTTTAGCAGTTTGCATAGATTTAGCTTTTTGCTGCATCCTTTTGAGGACTTCTTCTGCTTTATTGCCAAATAGGCGTTCTTGGTTTAAGGGTGCATCCAGTAATTTTGCTTTTACATGATCTGGCAAATTTTGTTCCTTAAGGCAATCATGCCTTCTAAGTGCAAACCCAGTAACAGCAGCCCTGCAAGATGCTTCTAAAGCATCAAATCCACACTGCAAAGTATGTTTACCAACTTGGTCAGCAGAATGCATTAACTCTTGTAAATCTTTGTGTTCAGCACAGTCAGGAATCAACATAATTTTCTGTTTAATTAGTCCCATAATATGCTGATGATACTTTAACATATGAAACTGGCAATTTAAAGCCCTAATGGCCAGAGTAGCAGAGGTGTATACCTTCTTACCCCATCTGTCTAAAGCCCTAGAATCCCTGTCAGAAGGGGTAGGATTTTTGGCAGTAGTAGCCTTAATGTCTTTTGATCCTTGGAAAATGGTCTCTGGAGCTGCAGTAGGATTCTTGAAAAAGAATTTGAGAGAGTCAAGTACTCTATAGTACCTGTCAGGTTTCCTGGGAGCTGGAGGTAAAGTATCCGGGTAAGGCTGGAGTCCAAGAAAACATCATCTACAATCTCCAGAACAGGAGGGATAGCTAGAGGCCTGTGCTGAGGCAGGTTTAAGAATTCCCCGAGTCTCTTTTTGGACTGAAAATAGTCCTGGCTTTCCCAGCGGAAATGCTCCCTAAGGATATGCAAAGTTTCACCAAAAGAAAAATCTTCTGGAGGGGAAGCAGAGGGAATGGAATCCTCTGCATCATAATTCTCATAGGTAGATAAGGGTAAGTTCTGGTAGTCAGAAGGAACAGAGATATCAGATTCTTGATCAGAAGAATCAGAAGGAAAGTCAGTTCTAGGTCTCTTAGAGGGGGAAGGCTGGCCTCCCCTAATTAAGGTAATAAGGTCTTCAGCTATTCTAATCATTTGTTTTTGAGGCATGTGGGCCTGAGAATGCAATTTGGTCGGCGGTTTCTAGGCATAGTACGAACTTTAGGCCTGAAGAATTTGGTATTTTTGGCTTGAAACGAAGTCGTCGGTTTAATATGAAAATCGGTAGGCCTGAATACACTCTCAGAAGCCGGTGCCTGCACAGCGGCTCTGGACCCATCCAAGGTAGAGACAGACGCAGGTTCCATAGTCAAAGAAGCATCTCGCAGCATACTGGACTCCAAGTGAGTCTCAGTAGAGGCCTGCGAATCTGTAGAAGTGGGTATCAGGGGCTGCAAAAGTGCCTCACTGAGTACCGGCAGACTGGCGACTAGCTTAACGGAAGTGTTGTCGGCAGTTTTGAACCTATGCGATCTGTCTCTGTCTTTATCCTTATGTTTTTCAGAAGATTGGTAGTTGGATGGATGGCTTAACAAAGCCATTTCGGAGTATGGATAACGAGAGTGAACGTATTTAGCTACAAAAATAGCCTGACGATGAATAGTTCGGGCGTTGAGCAAGGCACAAAACCGACAGCAAGGGACATTGTGGTCTGGGCCTAAACAGGTGATGCAGTAAGAATGAAAATCTCTGTAAGGTATTTGCTTTCCACAGGCAAGACAATTATTAATTTTTTTTCTGACATTGGTTAGAGCATGAAAAAAGGATCCCCAATGGGGTACTTATCTTTTAAAAGTCTTCAGGTCTGAAACTCAAAAATGAAAATTTCAGGAGTTGGCCAACTGGCGCTTGTGAACTGCTTCTGCTTCGGGCACCGCATGGCAAGAAAGACTGATGTATTGGCATCGACTGCATGTTTTACACCCCTGACAACCTGATGTCATGGAAGAAACGACAGCATCCAATGCAGAAATCCCAAGACTCTGGCATTCAGTCCTGCTGAAGATTACCTGCAGGCAGATAACCCAAATGTGATGAGTGCAACAGTGAAACATGAAGAACATCTGCACTGACTAATTTGTACAGATTGCTAAAGGAATATATTCCATAGCAAAATAAATATTCTGAAAAATGCACTTACGCAATATAAGCACTTGTAAATGTGTGGTAAAGTGCTGGTTATACTGTGACCAAAACCTAACATTTACAGTAAAATGATGCTTCTGCATATGGCACAAGTAATGTACTCAGGTGAGAAAAAAAACTACTGTCTATGTTTCTATAACACTGTTACCAACTGAGAAAAATATTCACAAACTGAAAAAGAAGCTTTGACTTTTGAAGTAAAGAAATTCCATCAACTCCTTTAGGATAATAATATTTAAACGTGTTACAACACATAACAGTGTTGTTGAGACTATTAGCGAGCACAAGCGTCTGCCTACCATGGCATCCACACATATCCATAGATGGTACAGAATATCTAAAGTGTATGGCAATGCAGACAGTCTCTCAAGAATTCTATCAGCAGAAATAACTGACAAAACAATAAAAGCATAATATAATAGAGTCCATAAATGCATTTACATCATTCCATTTCCAAGAAACTCCATTGAAAAATGAAATTATATTTTCATTAACAAAGAATTGTAAAAAGTATTAAACTTTGTGATAGAAGGCTGGCCTCATATAGTCAAAGAGAATTTAAAGACATATCATAACAGAATATTTGATTTCTTGGTAGAAAAAATTTGTGTCCCATAACACACAAAATTATTATCCTTTGGAACCTGTGGAAAGTAGCACTGTAAATGTATATGTCAGACACCACATTAGTGTGAAAATCGAGATTGTGGTGTGAAAACTTATGCAGTGGGCAAATGCAGATGAGAATAGTGAGCAGATATATACAGAATGTCCGCTGCACAAGATGGAAATGAAGATGTCTGGATAAGCACCACAGAATCTGCTGGAAACGTCTGCAGTATTGTTCTTGGTTATTCGTGATTATGCTGAATGCATATACCAAATGGTTACAACTGTTTTCTTTGAAGAAATTATATTAGAAGCTGTAATAATTAGAATCATATGATTATTTCCTGCTTAAGTGGTTACTGGACCATAAAGATATATAAAATGGTATTCAGCGCACGTTAAAAGAATTGTTTTCTTAAAGAAAATGGAATAACCTACTCCACTAACAGATCATCCTGCAAAATGTTTCAGCAGAAAGGTGAGTTCAGACCTTCAAGGCTGAAGAACAGATTTGTCAAATACACTGTTGTATGTTGTTTTGTTATTGCTGTTGTAGTGTAGCACCACATCTAAGTGAGTTAGGGGTCAATCACACACACAGCTATTTCGTAACAGGCACGTCAGAACAAGGCTTGACCCGATAAATGCATTCTGTATGTTACTGTAAGGAAGAAGCTGTGCACGTGTAACTTTACCCAGGATAGTCTTGCAATGGAAAGGTTACTCTATAAATCATATTAAGTGCACTTTCAAGATACAACTAGGATAGATTCCAAATGAATCACAGGTATGAGCATTAAATGCACATGACCAGTCTCATCGGGCTTTGAAGTAAGAGGCACAGACATTTTTGGAAGGCACAGTGATCAAACGAGAACCACAATGACTAAGGAAACTCAAAATCCTAAAAAAGTGACTGAGGCCAAATGCAGCATGAATGGGTAGCAAAGACAAACCTAGAGAGAGTGAAATAACTGCAACACTGAAGTTTCATACAGTTGAACCATTCCAATAACTGAAACGTTCACATAGGGTGACCTATTTATTTATTTATTTTTTTTAATTAGAACTTTAAGCTTATGGGCTCATAGTCTCAGTAAATGGACATTTAACTGCTCTAAACCAAGGATCACAGAAATGAGATTTTTACTCTCAAACTCGGCACTTATTTGTTTGAAATAAAAGATGGGTAATATGATATACTGAGCTTTTCTTCTCAGTGTACTCTATACTGAACATTTGTAAACATCTGTCAGGCTACAATACAAAATATGTGTCTGTGTGAGTGCAGTGTTAGATAATTAAGGGTACCTAAAGTGTATGCATGGTCTCCTTGTTTTTATTTTATCAGTTCACTGCAGAATAAATAAAATTGTTAATTAATTGTAACAAAGCAGGAACCAACGGAGTCCAAACAATGCAATACTTCAGAAGCAACCATGTTAATTACATCTTGTAAGTTGCAGATAGACTTTCTATGGCAGGTTTCAGTCCAAAAGTGTTATATGTTCTTCCAGGCCACCAATAATGACTGTCATGTTATTGTCATTGATACTCTGAGATAAATACACGTGTCTCGATCACATCCACAGTCACAAAAATTGTGTCAAAACCTCAGTTCCTTGCATAACAAACCCTTCAAGCCTAATTTTCAGTCACTGTGACTATATGGCCTGACATATTGCAAATATAAAGTTATTCAGCTGTTTATCACAGCATATGTTATATTGACTGTCATCTGTATAAAAGTGGAACTCGTTACTGTACCCATTCATAATCTTCTACAAATGCATTATATTTGTAGAGTATAATACAGAGGTAAATATGAAGCTTTCAGAAGACTGAACACCAAAGATTCCTGGGTTTTGTAAACATAAACTCCCTGAACCAGATTGTCAATACACTGACCAGGGGGTGCAAACATACTGGATTTGGTCCTCATTATTATGGGGTGTGCTGCACACCCCCTAGTGTAATATTTTCTCTGGTAAGGTCACAATACAAAATGGTCTCATTTGAAGGAAAAATAAAACCTGGAACCCCAGCTAACCCTAGAATGTTTGAGAACACCACAAAGTCTAACTGACTGCTATTAAGTGATGACCTGGCAACATTTCAGGCCCCAATAAAAATCTTAAGCAAAGAAGCAGCTGTACTCACCATAAAGATGCAAAGAACTAACTCAAAAATAAGCCACCCTGGTAGTCACATCATGAATACAGTGTATAAAATAAGGAAGAAAAGCATATCGAAAATTAGGAGGTGCAGCACTCAGCAGGATAAAATCATTCTCATCAAACTAAACAAAACTCAGAGGATAAATAAAGTCTAACAAAGCCAAACTTGAGGTAAACTTGGCCTCCCAGGCCAAGGCCAAACACAAGGCAGTCTTTAGCTATATCCACAACCTCAAAGGTAATGCACAATTGTGTTAGGAGCTCACTGTTAATGGAACCATCTATACTGAGACAGAACATATAGCAAATCTACTGGCCAACAAACTCAGCTCCAACTTTACCCATCTCTCCACCTCAACCTCCCCTCAGGAAATATCAAATATAACTCCTCCTACTATCACTAGGGGACAGGTTCTTAATGCTGTCCCTAAGGCCAAGAACACTGCATCAACGGGCCCGGACAATATACCAGGATGCGTTCTAAATAGCATAAAACATGATATATTAGGCCCCCTGGAATTGCAATTTAACTGTAGCCTCCAAACAGGTTTCATTGCCTCATGAATGGAGAACAGCAACACCTATCACACTGTACAAAGGTAGGCCATCTACAGACCCTGGAAACTAGAGATCCATGACTCTCACTGGTCTCATATGCAAAGCTATGGAAAGAATTCTCATGGAAAATGATCAATAATGACATAGGAAACCTCTACACACTGGATCCAACCCAATTTGGTTTCGTCAAGGGGAGGTCATACCTACCCAACCTGTTGGATTTCTTTGAGGTCACTAAAGCAATGGATAAGGGCAAAAAGTTCACACTGCCTACCTTGACCTGGCCAAGGCATTTGACATAATACCCCACATGGGCAATGTTGACAAACTCAGGAGGTTAGTTATGAACCCTTATATCACCAGCACACAGATAGGACCCAGTAAGCTAGAATTGCGGAGTCCACCTCTACAAAGAGGCCATTCATAAGTAGAGTCCCTCAGGGATCTGTTCTGGAACCGGTCCATTTTGGCATTTACTTCTCTGAAGTCAAGGTCATTGTCATTGGCCTCTGGCTGACAATTTGCAGATGACTGAAAATTAGGAGCAGTCCAGTGGTGCAAATCCTTGGCTCCAGATGATAGTCACTGTTAAAATGACAACCCACCCCACCCCAACAATGGGAAAAAGGAGTTGTGGGTGGATGGACAATGGATGCATAGATGAACAGAATCACCTACTGACACAAATGTTCTCCAGGAAGGGCTTACACAAATAAATGGTGTCAGAGCCATGAACTAAAACTAAATGCCAAGAAATGCATAAAAAATATTCAGGAAGTCATCCTTCCCTGGTTAACTATCATACTGACAGCACACCCATAAAAGTTGACCCAGTAGTCAGGGAGTTGGGGACACACACAAGACAGCAATTTAGCCTTTAACCATCAAGTGTCTACATTAGTGAGGAAATCATTCTATGTTGTGCAGCTTATAAACAAAGGTATGGTATCTATGTCCAAGGAGGTCAGTGTTCTACTGTATTCACCATTCATCAGACCTATCATTGACTACAATGACCCCTTTGGTATGTATATAACCAGGCACATCCAACAACTGGAACATCCATAGAGGTTCCTCAATAAAATAATACAGGGAGTAAGTAGCATGTTCTTTGTAGACCACCTAAAGGCCATATCTCTGTATTCTGTCTCCTACAGGCTGTTGAGGGGAGATCTATACCTGGCATACAAAGCACTGTCAGACCCCACCCTGATGGACCTTCTGCATATCCACTAAACAAACAGCACCAGAATTACCTATTCTAAAGACTTAAACCTTGCCTTGCCTGTGATATAAATAGGACCTGCTACAGATACAGGTATGTATCCCAGAGACTACCCTGTCTATGGAACAGGCTCCTCATGCATGTGAAGTAGAGTTCCTCCCTAACCCAATTCAAGTGGAACTTGGATAATTGGGTGGGCACATGAAATTCATCCCTAATTTGGCACCTATATCTCTAATGGACACAAGCAGCCTATAAACAGTTCATCTCCCAGTCCATGCTTACACCTGTCAAGGGTACCCAAACTTGTCAAGACTTGGGATGCATGGCTAGGCTTAAAAAGGCCCTTTTGGTCATTAACCTAGTACACACCTATGAACTTATTACAGGGCTCCTCACAGGTTACATAGTGAGGTATAACCTTAAGTAGTCCCCCAGGTAAAGAAAATTTATAAGCATGGGTATACTCCAATATGTACAGTGCTAATATACAGTCACTCAGTGCAGTCTCCAGACTTAAAATTATCCCAAACTGGTTAGCTCCATCACACACAGGGAGGGAGCCATGACTGCAACACAGTCAACCTGAATTGAGCCTTGCACTTGAAGAGCCAATCGGGTGCATAGGAAAGTTAGTGATACTTTACCAGCTTGCCTATCCCAGGGTGAAGGGAAGGGGTAATATGCAGGGATGGCCGTCCTGTTAGTGATACTGGGATAGAAATTGCAAGCTTACAAATGCCAAGGTCTTACTCATACTGACATTCTTGTCCACAATGGCAATACATCACTGCATGTAGGTCACTGGGACTAGGATATGGGTAAGGCATATAAATAAAAAAATCCATCTGGCTACAAGTAAGACACTGACTGAGATGCCTCAATTTCCTTTCAGGCAATGGAAGGAGTCAAGGTTATGTCTGGGGGTCAAGAGTGATTCATGGTGTCTGGGATCCAGTAGAGGTACCAATGACAGCCTATGGTATACCTCATATGGTTCAAAAAATTGTAAAAGATTATTTCAAAGGGATTCATGCTCCCCAGCTAAATACAATAGTCCAGATCACAGAGACTTGATAAACATGCCCACAATGCAAGTGACTAGGTATGAGTAATAGAGGAGCTCATAACAGCACACAGCTGTAGCAGTGACACCTCTATCTCAGACACTAGTATGGCTCGGTATTCAGCTGCATTAATGGTGCGATACTCAATGGGAGCAGTTTACAAAATGCAGTTGATTCCCTTCCAGGAGAAGAGTGTCATTCACCCCTGTGACCATCTTGTCAGTAATGTCACAAGGCAGGAACCTGTAGGAGAAGAGGTAACTCAGTGCTTAAAAAAAATGGCACACTAATTATGTCATTACCATGTTATCAGTGACCTGCCCTTTAAATCAGAAAGATAGGTCATTTGTAATTCACTGAACTGTCAGCATTAAAACAAATTGGGTGACCTCCACGTGTTATGAAATGCAAAAACTAAGAAAAGACAATACCTTTCCTTTAAAAAAACACAGATTTTTTTTAGACATTAATAGGAGACTTGAAAATGCCCACAAGTCAAAATCAATCCTTCCATTTTCACTACAGAGTTGGAAAGAATCTATTTCATCTACATTCAGTAACTTTCAGCCCTATTGCCAGGTCCTGGCAACTTTATACCCATCTAAGATATACCCATCTCATTCCTCCTTATTATGTTTTATAACATCTATTATCTTTCTACTTTCCAAGTTTGTTCTTGTATTTTCTGATGTTAAAGTTCTCCATTCCTGTCTCTCCATATATGTATATAGATATATATCTATATATATCTACACACGCACACACACACACACACATATATATATATATATGTAATTATTTTATTCCGCATATTGTATGCTGTTTTTTGTTTTTTTATTTTCTGAAGTTTATTAGTACTTTTAATTTTCTTCAGTTTTGCGGTTATACTATTATATATATATATATATATATATATATATATATATATATATATATATATATATATATATATGTATGTATATATATATATGTATATATATTGCTTCACTGAATGTCGCATTACCAAAACTTTGAATTTCATTTGGTCAAGACCATATAATCAAAGTTTTGGAATCTCGAAATTCTGAAATAAATCCCCTGCAAAAAAACAACTTTCTTAACATTTATATAGGGAGGTAAGCCACCCTGCATGCCCACACACCCCGCTACTTAAATATACCAACTCTGAGATTGCACTACAGTGAGGAAAACGGAACTCTCCCATTCCGAGCTGTATGCAGATCTCCATTCAGAATTTCAAAGTTCTAAAACTTTCGAGGTTTTAGGAATTTGAAATTCTGAAGGGAACACATATATACATATACACACATGTAACGCATAATGGCATAAATGTTAACTGAAGTTACAAAAATATGACCCAGCATTTGGTTGACTGTGTTTTCTTCTTTTGGAAATTTCTCAAGAAAAATATTAAGCAAAGCATGTAGGTATATTTTCAGTAAATTATTCTATGTTGATGTTTTCCTTGCTTGTACTGGTAATTTCTAGCCTATAACTACACTGCTTTCTTTACAGTATTTACAACTTGAACTTAAAATGCATGAATTCCTTGCATTTAAAATGGAAGTGCGTAGCTGATAAGTTGAATCTGCTGTCCTTTAATGGCAAACTGTAATTTGTAACTATATACTGTCCATGTAACAGCAGTGTGCCATTTGCAATGCAGTGCAAAGTAATTAATGCACTACACGGGTCCTGACAGCATACAGCATACAGCTGAAAAACGAATAAGTAGAGTGCACATCATGACAATGTGTAATACACACTGAATACTCCTACTCGTTTATAGTCTTTGTTTATACTACCTCATAGAGTCATCTTAAATGTAAAAGCTGCTGCCTCAACATCAGACTGCAAAAAGTCCCTTATTATTGTATAGAAAACAGAAGCCTTCAGTAACTGCACCCCATTTTGCATGAACAAGCAAATGAAACATTTTATGGAGCAAGATTATTTTCGTTAACTGACAGGCTATTAAACATGCATTAATACTGTGCAAAGCATAGATAGAATTGAATTTATCCGCAGCCAGCTTTAATTGTTTTATAAGCATTATAAGACACACCAGAAATGTGCAACAGACATTTTACTGTACCACTTATTGCTGAAGGGATGCATTCGACTGCTGACTTCATACCTTACTACCCCACTGTATCTAAGCATTAGAATGACATGACACAGACCTTCCCTTGCCTTACCACTCATATTAGAATTTGGTTAAAGAGAGTTTACTATACCTCATCATCTCCAAACTCCCTGGATGTCTGAGTAGTATGCTCACTTTCAATGCATCCTCCTTCTTCGTTGTCTGAGTAAGAATGAGGTTCGGCATAATGCCATTCTAAATCAGTCGGGGATGACTCTTCTGGAAGCTCTTCTATTGTATCTAACGTTTCATGTTCAAGCTCTCTGTCACTTTCTGTGTTGACATCCTGCTCCTCAGAGTCACTCAGAGTCATTTCCTCAAATTCAGCCAGATCACACTCCGCAATCTCCTCAAGAAGGGCTTTCTGCTTACCAACAGGATGATCCAGAAAGAGTGGATTATTAAAACATAAAGCAACTCCTTCTGTTTCATAATCAGAAGTCTGCTTTAGCTGCTGATCTCTGCTTGTTTTCAGAGTACTGCTTAATCCAGTGGATTCACTGCTTATAGTGAACGTTTTGCAATGGCTGTCATAATTGTTTAAAATACTTTCAGTAGAAAATGAACTCTGAATTTGTACAGAAGCTTTAAAATCATTGTTTCTAGTCCCCGAAGAACTTCCGTTCTTCTCTATTTCCTCTTCTAAGTCTTGAATACACATTTGGGCTTGTAGAAAGCTAGCCCATAACACGTTACTTGCATCCTGGGTTTTATCAGTGTTGACACCTTTTACACCACACAATGCTGACTGTTCTAAGCAGCTGTCTTCCAGTTTAGGTAGTTGGGGTTTCACATTATGGCCATTTTCACTTGAGTCTGCTAAGCAGTATTTTAAATCGCGCAGTATGTTGACGCACCATTCAGGTGAGGATGACTCACTCTCCCTTATTACCAAACTGCAGTCAGGTGTGTCTGCAGCCATGCCTTCTGAAGTGCCCACATCTGAATCCTGAGTCTCCTGAAAATCCAGACTTTTGTGTAAAGGGTTGCTGTTTGCCAGTAAACAGCATTCTGACATTCCTGAAAATTCAGTTAACTCCAGAAATTGGCAAGGACTGCCATCTTCAGATAGACCATGGCTTTCTTGCAATGGTGTGGGATTACAGAAAGCAATATTGTTGATATCATCAGAGAAGTTCAAGTCTTCCATAATATGTTATACTAGAGAGGCTGAGGGTTTCCTGATGTTCTGCCAAGCAGAGACAAAAGAATTGCAGGTAAGGAAGGTCAGCTGGTTTCCATTTTTGCTATGTGATGAATAATACTGCTACATGGGTATCATCTTCCATGGCCAAAGATTCAGCCTACACAGAAGAAAACAAAGAAAAAGGTTAACATTTAATCAAAAGAACTCAAAGATCACAGCAAAAAATGAGAAATTAAAAGTTTCACTTTATCATCAAAATTGCATTTAGTTTAGGTTCACTGATTATGAGGTTCATCTGTAAACTATTAAAATACGACATGCATTTCAGCAGTACTAAATGCATATAACTATCATAGTCAATCCATCTGAGAAATACACAGCACAGTACATTTTTCTCCTGCTGTTTGCCATATAAATCCTGCCATGTCTGCATTCTGAGATCCTGTTATACCAGCAACTATGACACAGGAAAAAAAAAAATACAAATTCAGGAAATCACACTGGTCACAGTGAGGACCCTTCTGAGGGGATATTACGTAATGCTGCTGTTGTATGCCATAATGCTTTTTTTTTATTCCACAGACTGCAGTGTGCATAATGTAGCATTATGCTGCTTGATGATGCTGCCTACCGGTCATTAACACATTAACAATGTGTGTCAGTGACAGCTGTTTTCCTATGTGATACAAGATCATACGTGCTAAGGACACTAGGTACAAAAGTCATAAGAGTTTACTGTAGGGTACAACTAGTTCAAAGCTCCGACAATAAACTGTGCAACAGTGAATCACAATGTGTTCACTTAATATGATACTGCTCCTATACCATAAAGTTATATTTTACTGCATAATAGTCCATCTCAACATCTGTGTGATATTTACATTTTTATTACTTTAAGACCATGTGTGTGTGTAATATGTATATTCATATATATATGCAACTCAAAAGGTTAAATACTCATCTGGTTGAAATGCTTTTGTGGGTGTATACAAGACAATGCAGAAATAAGTGAATCACATATGGTTGAATTTAGTTTTATATAGTGTAGGTAAGAAGGTATGTGTACAGATAGTAATGTTTGAATGAAGAAGTGGTGGTTGTGAAAATGTACAAGACTGTGTTACTACAGTTGTGAATATGCAAGTGTTTGTGGGTTAGAGTTAGGCTAGAGGAATAGAGTCAGTGCTGTGCATGTCTTTTGTTGTCTGTATTCTGTGTCCTTTTGACTTGTGTAGTTGTGACCCTACCCTGCCCCTAACACTAATTCTACACAATACATTGTGATCTGCTCTGAGCTACAACACAATGGCACTAAATATACAGAACCAAACGACATTGCCAACATCCTGGCAGATAAGTTCAGTGCTAACATTACCCCCTCTCACTCTCCAAAGGGCCTATCTTAATACCGGAAGAATGCAAAGTCCCTGTAATCACAGATGAACAAGTAAAGACTGCACTCTCCAAAGCCAAGAACACAGCATCCATGGAACCAGACAACATTCCAGGCTGCATACGGCACGAACTACAGAACGAACTGGCACTCCACCTAAGTACCATGTTCAATCATAGCCTCACCTCAGGCTATGTGCCTACTGAATGGTGCACAGTGATGGTTATCCCACTCCACAAAGGGGGTGCCAACCACAGACCCTGGAATCTACCACCCCATTAGCCTGAGGAGCCTGGTCTGCAAGGCCATTGAACATATCATCTTTGAGCTTATAAATAAAGACATAGGTAACCTCCAAACCCTGGACCCCATTCAGTTTGGGTTTGTAAAAGGTAGATCATGTCTACTAAACCTGATTGACTTCTTTGAAGCAGTCACAAGAGCCGTAGATGAGGGTAAGGTAGTGCACACAGCCTATCTTGACCTCACCAAAGCTTTCTATACCATCCCCCACTCTGGAATGATAGATAAACTCACTAAACTGGGCATAAATCCCTATGTCACAAGATTGGTGGCTAACTGGCTCACTGACAGAACCCACACAGTAAAAGTAGTTGACTCCAAATCCAACTTCAGACCAGTGACGAGTGGAGTACCACAGAGTTCGGTCCTGGGTCCTCTCCTGTTCGGCATCTACTTCTCTGAAGTGCAGGACAAAACAGAAGGTCTTTGGCTAACAAAGTTCATATATGACTGTAAACTGGGAGCCATAATAGAATCACCTAATGATGTAGACATTCTACAAAAGGGCCTCACAGAAACAGATGCTTGGTGTCAAAGTCATGGCCTCAAGCTCAATGCCAAGAAGTGCACTGTCATCCCCTTTGGGAAAAATTCAGTACCCGTGAACTACCACATAGGCGGTAGCTCACTAAACACTGAAAGTGTGATAAGAAACCTCGGGATACAGGTGGTCAGTAGTCTCTCCTTTGATAACCATATCGCCACAGTAGTCAGGAAATCCTTCTACATGGCCCACCTCATCACAAAAAGATTCTCCTCTAGAAAAAAGGAGGTCATTGTTCCTCTCTTACTCATCCCTCATCAGACCCATTATAGAGTACAATGCTCCATTTGGCATGTATCTCACAAGACACCTACAACAATTGGAAAGACCACAGAAATACCTCACTAAGAGGATTACCGACCTCAAACAGATGCCATATGCAGACAGTCTCAAAAAACTCCAGCTGTACTCTGTCGCATATCGCCTACTCAGAGGTGATCTCTGCCTAACATACAAAGCTATGTCAAACCCAGAGCTGTTGGACATGCTGCACTTAAAGAAATCCCAATCTCTCCGAACCACATGCTCCAGGGACCTAAACCTTGTCACCACAATAAAAAGAACATGCTGGAGGGATAGATTCCTGTCCCAAAGACTTCCCATACTTGGGAACAAACTACCTATTCATGTAAAGCAAAGCTCCTCATTGACCCTCTTTAAGAAAAATCTTGATGACTGGATGGGAAATAGAAAATTCACCCTGGGGATCACCTCTGCGGCACTGCTTGACAGGGGCACAGGAAAATAATTTTCTTAGGTGGTGAAAGCCAGGGAACCTTTTTGGCTAGGCTTATATAGGCCCAGGGCCAATAGCCTAGTATCTACCTATGAACCTATAAAAACCTTTCTGTAACAGTACCATTACTACAATGACATGATTTCCGTTTTGTAGCTAGGGTTTACAGATAGAGGGCTTTTTAGTAGGAGAGAAGTATGCAATGTTTTGGTGATTCACTCTCTTCAATGTTTTGTGATTCTGTCTTTTTCATTCTACTATTTGTGAGTCTTTTTGAGTCTCTCTTTCAAATTGCCAATCTTTTGTGATATAATCATATATATCTTGGAAAGGAATAACTTTGGGTAAAATGTATTTTATGTTTAATAAGTAGTTAAATTGATCGATCCAGCACAGACCTTTTTTGGTCAGAGAATCAATGGACACAAGGAGAAAAAAAGGCATTACCTGACTGCTTCTGAGGTCTAGAGGGTTTGGCCTTAATAATATCACTGATAAACAACATGTAACTAGTTGTTTGAGTGCTGGAGCAGGGGACTGAGTGGCCTTTGCTAAATATATCTTCCCAGGCTCAGACTGCTGACAGAGATCCCCCAGTAGGTCCACCATTTGGATGAAGTCAGCACCTGGGCTTAGGACTCAGAGCACATGAGCCACTTAAAATGTGCACAACACTCTGGGTCAGAACCATGGGCTGTACAGAACTGTGTACTTGTACTGGGCCCAGTGTAACTTCTGATACTACACCATATTTTCTAGATAGTACGGCTGTTGCAAGCATTCGATAAACAGTTTCCTGATCTTGGAAGATTATGGCAATGACAGCTTGCTCTCACCTGTCCCTACTGGTATCATCTTGGACTTGGGGATATGAGGAATGAATGTCTCTAAAGTGGAAACGGGCTTGCAGATATGCATAATGATGGACCTACAGGGGAAGGGAAGTTGGGAATGAGAGGAATGAATGATCCTAGGGTGGAATGCAGCCTATGGATTCGAGGAACAAATGGTTCTATATGGGAAGGAGGCTTGTTGATATGAATAATGAACGGGCCTATAGGGGTGAAGGGCTTGGGGATGGGAAAAGTGAATGCATCTAGTAGGGAAAGGGACTTAGGAATATAAGGTATGAATGGGCTTATAGGTGAAGGAGGTTTGATAGACACAGGAGTTAGGGAATCAAACATGTTTAAAGATTACACACAAGCATATCCATTGAGATCTTATGGCTCATAAAGCAATCAGTATTATGCTATAAGGTATGTAATTCACAAATTATTTTAAAAGTTAACAAGCAGCAATAAGAAGCTGTTAGAAAAAGCAGTAGACATCTCCAAGATAAAAGGCAGGTATACCATAACAACTGTAAAGTTATGTATAATAGAAAATATCACAAGCATCTTTTATTACAGTGTTATAGCTAGATCAAGGTGTGTTACAGGAAATCTCATAACAGTCTGAAGGTTTGGCAAACAGTGTAGCAAAATAATAAGAAAGGCCAGTGGGATGCTGGGAAGCATTAGAACAGTACATAAGCAAGAAGCTGTTATTCTTATTTACAGAAAGTGTGGTTGGCCCTAGCTACAGTATTGTACTCTGCTCTGAAGGCCTCAGCTATGCAAATGTATAGCCAGGATGGAAGCAAATGAGAACAGTCTGACAAAAATGATACAGTTCTTCAACAGAAGCCAAACAAGAAAGGCTCGGTAAAATCAATGAGTATAGTCTTGGTGAAAGCAGGCAAAATGAGCCATGACAGTGAATGAAACTTTTCAAGTACTTCATTAGACAACTGCAGTCTAAGTGGGTGCCGCCTTTCATTAAAAAGGGGTATATGAGAACTAGAGGAGACCACTTAAGATAAACGTTTAATGGCTCTGGGAAGATGCAATGAAATACTTTTCACAGAAATTATAGTGGATGATTGTTGTAGCTTTCAAGAAAGACAGGAGGTTACTCTTATGAAGAAATCCAAGAATGCATGAAACTGACATAACAGAATTCTAATGGGAATAAGATTTCTAGGGAAATAAGATTCTTGAGTTAACTCGTCTCATTTATTTTTATAACGGAGATTATTTGACGGTTACAGCTCTGTTTGAATCCCCCTCCATTTCTGCCAGATGCTCCATTCCAGCCACTGACTGTGGATGCCTCTCATATTTGGATTAAATAATACTTGCAGCTTATGTGATTGGTAGGAAAATGAGCAGAGTATCACTATACTCTATGCATCAGTAATCTTTAATGCAAATACTATAGCAACATCCACATACTGACCTGCCATCAGTGTTGTATAAGCTATAGTACCCCCTCCACGTGTGTGTCCAACTATCTGTTTATTCATCCTTCCTGTGCACTTTTATCACAAAGTCCATTTATTGCACTAGTGTATAGTGGCAGAAAGCAGCAGTAATCAAATGAACCTTACTTCAGGAGCTGGATTAAAACAGCATTTTAACATCAGTCCCTTGCTTCATCTATGAAGTATTAATTTCTGTATAAACTGGTGGTTATTTTTTGCAGTTGCAGTTGTTGCACTTTTATATATGTATAAATGTATGCAAATATTTACTTATTTATATTTTGTTAACCATCTTGCCTAGTGGCAAAGTTCCCTTATAAAAGTGCTCCATGAGGGAAACCTTTCTCATAAAAAGCTAAAATACTATACAGTAGTTACGTATGCAAGGCACGGAAGTGCTACATACTACTATGGAGGCTATAAATACATGACATTAGTGACATTACACCATTGTTTATATATATATATATATATATATATATATATATATATATATGACACTTTTAACTCTAAGACAATGCTACATGATATCACAGTGGTTATATATATTTCACAGTAGGCACATTTTAGATGCTAGAAATATGGTATATGATATAAAAACTTCAATCAGAAAAACAGATGCAGGTAAAACAAACAGAAAAAAAGACCTAAAATCGTATAAAACAATTACAGAACAAAGACATATAGTATACCAAAAATAATCTGTTAAGTGTAAACTGATTAGTATCAAGAGTTTAATCTGTAAGGGATAAAAGGCATGGCAGAACTTACTATAAATACAAGTTCCTCTGTTTGGAGGAAACAACTAAAACTAACCCTGGAATTCATAAATAAACAATGCTGGTGAAGCAGCACACAACAGCAATTGTGTGTTTTTTAAATGTACATCCGTTCGTGGAATGAGAAAAAATATGTACCTAATCTAAATGTTATTGCACCTCATTTCATGAAACGGGTTTATATACACTCCTAATTTAAATGTTATTCCTCCTCATTTCATGGAATTGGGGATAGATATGCACATAAGTTAAATGTTATTTCACCTCATTTCAGGGAGTTGGGATACATATGTGCCTAAATGCAGTGACATTTAGCTTGACTAAGTTCTTAGGCACATACTCCCTATCAAAAAATGGGGTTAGAGCTGCACCTAAACTAAATTTATTGCACACAGGTGCAATAATAATTACTGTAAATTAATATTTAGTCTCATTACCCCCATTCTGTAAAATGTGGAAAGTTAAAAATATGACCCAATTGCTGTTACATAACACTTGGCCAGCACAATGAATTTATGAATCCAGAGGGCTGTATGTACAGCTAGACTAATGGGCTAATGAGCATATACTACAGACAATACTGCTACTGAGTTATCATGGGATTCTAAACAAGCTTTATGCATTTATGACAGCTTGCAGACTTTGTATGTGCTTGTTTGTATGTCTTTTTACATATATATATATATATATATATATATATATATATATATATATATATTTATATATATATATATATATATATATATATATATATATACAGAGAGAGAGTGTGTGTGTGTGTGTGTGTGTGTGTGTGTGTGTGTGTGTGTGTGTGTGTGTGTGTGTGTGTGTGTGTGTGTGTGTGTGTCTGTGTGCATTTAGCAATCATACTAGTTCAACAGGTAGTACACTTGCCTATGGTGCTGTAAGGTTGTGGGCTCTATTCCAAGAAGCTGGATTATATTTTCCATTACTGACACTACAATGTAGCATAAGGGAAAGAGGGTGCTGCACGTCTGAGTGGGGTGCCCTTTGGAAGACACATTAAACCAAAAGCCCCATCTGCCTAATTTGGTGGTAGGCTCAAGAGGAGGCTAAAAAAGATTGCATGGCAGTTATCGATAAAAGAATACATAAGTTTCCTGTTGGCCTTCTCAGTATGAATAACACCCCAGGTCCTGTCTGAAAAGAGGCTATTAGCCTAATGGAACTAACCATGTCAACAAAGTGTAAATAAATCAACAAAGAACAAAGACTATGGTGTAGGTAAACCGGTCCTCCAAAAGATAAATCATACAATATCACAGTCAAAGGAGGCAGCGGAACACAGCAGTAAAATTCAAGAATTTAATCCCAGAACAAACAGTAGTGGTGGTGGTGCTGCGGTAGCATTGTCACCTCACAGTAAGACACTGACCAGTACGACTCTCAGCTAGAGCATCTTCTGCATGGAGACATGCGTGAATGGGTGTACCTTCGTTGAAGATTGTGCGTTAGGGTTGGCAACTCAACACGTAAAAATCAACTGCCAATCATTAGCAGACCAGAGTTCTGCTGTGGCGACCCCTAATCGGGAAAAGCCAAAAGATACAACAACAACAAACAGTAGAACAAACAATAAGTGCTTTCGCAGCAGCAGCTGCTGCGAAAGTGCTTACTGTTTGTTCTACTGTTTGTTCTGGGATTAAATTCTTGAATTTTACTGCTATGTTCCACTGCCTCCTTTGACTGTGATATTATAAAGTGTAAATAAATATATGTAAGCACATGTAAGATTACTGGAAGGAAATTACCAGGAACTGCCTCCTCTATTTTGAATCTTTTTTGGGGATGTGTAAAAGATGTTGACTGGAGGACATAATCTCTCTTTGTGGTGTGATAGGAGCAGGTAACAACTTTACTGTATTAGTTTTCAAGTAAAAAATATGTGCTCATATTGAATTTTTTTTTAAACCACATCCAGTTTATTTACAGCAATATAGTAGTGCTTAGATGAGGGAAAGACAGCTTTAAATATGATATTTCTGTAGTAGACACTTTTAAGATTGACAGACATCTTATTTTTGGGTCTATATTAGATAATCAAACATTGAAAAGTGCAAACGCTCTTACACTGACCCCTGATAACCGAAAGCACAGAATGTCGAACAGCCAGAACAGTGATTTTTTTTTCCCAGGGAAAAAGATTGCTGCTTCAAAAAACAAAACAAAAAAAATCCACAGACAAAATAAACTGTGGGGCTTCACCCCCCCCCCACACCCCCCTACTAAAATATACCAACTCCAAGATCACACCACAGTGGAGGAAACCGCAAAATCCCAGCAATGGCCCAAGCAATTTTTTCCCTGGGGAAAAAAAAAAAATCGCTGTTCCAACCGTTCGACATTCTGTCTTTTTGGCTATCAGGGGTCGATGTAAGAGCATTTGCTCTTTTCAACATTCAATGTCCTGATATAGACCCTTATTTTTAAGGTTTCTCATAACAAGCACTCCACATAGTAAAACTGGGCAGATGATGGGTCTGAGCTGGTGCATAGGTTACTTCTAGCATGAGATTTTTTTTTTATCCTTAAATCATGCTCCAGTTTTACAATTTGTTTTTAACAATGGTTATTATATGTTCTCGAAATAGACTTATCTACAATTTTTCCAAGGTACTTCAGACTTTGTACATAGCTGTCTGAGCTTAAGTTTCCCTAATAATGTTCAGGGTTATTTCAGTTTTAGCTTCTTGACTATACTTTGCATACAAGACTATTTTTGTTTTGTTTTCATTGATTATCAGTCTAGTACCATTAATTCAGTTTGCTCAAGAATTACATGTTTGTACATCACTAATTAATGCATCCAGTCTGCTTGCAGTGCAAAGAAGTTGAAGCCTTCTGTACACTGATCATTCCTATTTCGGAATACCCATAAGGCAAATAGACCTAAATGGACCCTTATGGAATACCTATATTTGTTTTGCACTTGCCGGACAGTACATTATGCCCTGCCTTTTTCCATTTTTTCTAATACAGATTGTTTGCCAACACCATATACATGTATGCAACAGGTTATCTCTTCCAGATGATGTTTCAGCAAATTATGATCTACTATATCAAATGCTTTTGAGGAGTCTAGAGAAAGAACCACTATGCAAATCCCATTGTCATGGATGGAAGAGACTTGGTTTAGCTAGTCAGTAGTAAATATTATGCTCTGGTCTAAAGCCATGCTGTATTTGAGTGAGTTGGTTATGCTCACCTGCATACGTTGAGAAGTGTAGACTGACGACCATATGTTTGTCATAGCACTAATTCCTGCTATGTAGCTCCACCACATACTTATTTACTTACTGCATTTACCATTTGTTGGGCAGATTAGTCCCATTAGTCCCACTAGGCCAGAGGCTTCTTTTTAGGGGAGACCTGAGATGATAGCCATGCTGATATATGGAGGTGAAGATATAGTAGGTTATTAGTTTATCGGCAATACATGACAAACACTCAAACTATTGACGTCATTGTGTGTGTGAACTGATTACAACTGGCTTCTCCAGAGTGGTACAACTTTTTCCTGAGAGGTTTACTCTCTCCCAGAAACTTGACGGGTTGTTGAGTTCATGTTGCTAGAGGGTAGAATTGTTTTTTTTTTCTTGTCATTAAATGAGCCATAGTAATTAATATATTAAAACACTGATACAGGCTTTTAGGATCAGGTTAGGATCACACCATGAAAAAGAAACTAGTTTCAAGAAAGGTGTGCTTTGGACCATTGGCTTCTTTGAGGTACATGCTGCAGCAGTGCTCGGAATGTTCTGGATTTAGTTTGCCACAGGGTATGTAATCATCTGCTTTAACTTGAAACATGCTGATCAACAAATGGACAGTATTCAGTCTGCAGTGTAATGCCATTCAGGTGCTGCCTTACCTACACTCAAACATGTATCCACATCCAAACTGGCAAAGAACTTTTAATATGAATAAATATGAATTAAAGCTGCTAAGCTGCTGAGCAATTAGTCTTATTTATGGTCAAACATTTCCACTAAAACAACTCAGTGTAGCTGTGCGTTTGATTTGGAAGGAAGTAGCTATAGTCATGTCTCTACTTATGATGACTTAAAATAGTTCTGACCTACATTGATAATACAGGTTTGGACAATAACTTTCCTGAGTACAAGAGAAAAAGATATAGCATTTTGTACTTGGCTTTGGGATGTTATCAAGCATTATACAATAGTGTTGAGAGACATGACTCAGAGAATTCTTACACATTGTACAGAGTATGCAGCTTATCATATAAAAGAACCTTCTGGTCAACAAACAAATCTTAATCATCATCATCATCAACCTCCTTTTTCTACATGGAGTCGGGGTGTTGTGTTAACTGTTGCCATCTGACTTGATACAATGCAACACTCCTGCCTTCTGACACTCATGCCTGACTGTCACAGATCTTCTCTCACACAATCCATTCACCTCTTTGCTGGATGCCCTTGTTTCCTCTTACCTTCTTCTTGTCTGTCCCAAATCTTCTCCATCAGATTATTTTCTGCATTTCTGTATATGTGCCCAAAGCACCGTAATCTTTTCTGTTTGATCTTTTCTGCACTTGGAACTACTTTGGCTTCTGCTGTTATGTCCTCATTTCCTCGTCTGTCCCCAGTGCACATCCCACCACCCTTCTCAGGCCCTTCATTTCCATCACCTCTAGCTTTCTCACTGCTCTGCCTTTACTGCCCAGGTTTCTGTACCATACAGTACTACTGGTCACACCACTGTTTTGTGCACCTTACTTTTCAGCTTATTTGGCATTCTTATGTCATACACTACACCTGACACCCTGTGACAGTTGGCTGCAGCCACTCTGATTCTAGCTTTGACCTCTTCATTCAGACTTCCTTCTCCTCAACCACCCCTCCCCATAAACTTAAAGATGTTAACATGTTCCACTGTCTTCCCTTCTACCTCAGTTCTCAGCTTCTTCTGATTTCCCCAATTTGCTGCTTTACCACGGTCTTATTTATACTTAGTTTCATCCCAAGTGACTTCAATTTTGCATTCCATTCCCCTATCCTTTGATGAATATCTTGCTCACAGTCTTCACTGTAATCCCACATTGTCTGTATACAGCAACTTTGTTGATCTGTCCCTTCCAACCTGTTTGCTAATGTAATCCTTCACAAGTATGAACAGCAGTAAGCTCACAGCTGAACCATGGTGCATACCCACTCCCACTGGGAACCCCTCTGTGTGACTGAACACTGTTTGTACTTGAGTTGTTGGGTCTTTATACATAACCTGCACTAATTCTACCAATGTTTCTAGGACTTAAACCGCCTGCAGTACTGAACAAATCAGATTTCTTGGGACCTTGTCATATGCTTTCTCCAAGTCTAGGAATGCCCATTTGGACTCTTTCCTCATCTCTAGCTTCTTCTCAACTATCCATCTCACTGTAAACATCAGGTCAGTTTGTGCTGCATCCTGATCTGAATCTGAACTGCTCATCTCCCATCTTACTTTCTACTACTTTGTGTATCCATTTATCAATCACCCTCTCCAGACGTTTTATTCTTCCAAACAGGAGTTTGATATCTCTGTACTTCCCACAGTTATGGACATCCCCTTTGTTCTTGTACAGTAGCACTAGTATGCTTATTCTCCAGTCATCTAGGATACGCCTTTATCTCCACACTGCTATGAGTACCCTCAGAAGCCATATCTTCCATATCTCACCTAACATGTTTATCATATCGGTTGTGACATCATCTGAGCCTGTGACTATCCATGACTTCATTTTCCTTAGTGCTGTTCTTACTTATTCTATGGTGGGCTCCTCCTGTTCACTCATCATAGGCTGTGTCTGGGGCAGTACAAATTCTGTGCAGTTTTCTTTATTCAGAAGCTGCTGGAAGCACTCCTTCCATCTGCCTTTGATGTCCTGTGGACTGGCGAGCAGGTTGTTGCTGGCATCCCTTATGAAGGTTGTCTGACTTATCTTCTTTATCTTTCTGTCTTTGTCTTGCAACCTGGTATAAGTTTCTTTGTGCCATCTAATGAGTCACTTTCCAAAAGCTGGTAGACTGCCTCTGATACCTTGTTCTTTGCTATTGCAACATCTTTCTTTGTTAGACAACCGGTATTCCTTCCTAGCCTGGTCCGTCTTTTCTATCTCCCACTTTTCCTGCAAGCCTTCTTCCTTTTGATAACCTCCTAGACTTCTGCATTCCACCACTAGTTTCCTTATGTACCTTATTTCCATACCTGGCTCAGCCCCATATCTGTTCTGTAGTCCTCACACATGCTGTTTTGAGGCATTGTCATTTTTTTTTGTCAACAAACAAAACAAACACATAAGTAATCAATAAGGTCAGCATCAATGTATTATTTGTTATTCACTGTCAAAGAAATGTAAAGGACAGAATGTTTATGTGCAAAATGTTCCAAAAGTGATACAAGTTTATTCTGAAGCAGCTCTGTTCTACTGAGCATGTCAATAAATGCATACTTTAAGTAGGGTGAACTAAAATAGGCAAGAATTGAAAGTTCAGGAAATAGTTTTCCTCTCCCCAAATGCTCTTAGCTAATTCTGCTCAATCAGCAGCTGTTACTGCATTATACAGTATTATAGAAATGCAATGAAAAGTTCATCTAGGCAACATTTCATGACTAAGCATAACCTATCCTGCAGTACAGTTTGATAGGCTCTATAACGGAATTATGTATGTTACTGCATATTCATCATCATTATAATACTGTATTACTGCCATTTACTTTTACATAATACTGCTGTACAGTGAATTCTAGAATCACTCTACACTGTTCCAGTGGTTCTAGATATACAACAGTACATATATATATATATATATATATATATATATATATATATATATATATATATATGCTGCTTATTTATTCATTTGCTTCTTTTCAGGTAGGAAGACTTGACCATGAGCATCCTTCTTCAATATTTTTCAGGTTTCTCCACCCTATTAACATGCTTGCTCTCCCATCCAAGCTGGACATGTTCACTGCTGGTGATGTCATCCTTGGTCCTGGGATTTTTAGGCATTTTTAAACTTTCTGTACTACCCACTTTCTGGTGAGTAGCTTCCATGAAATGTGGAATACAGCTTAAGAGGCAGTAGGCATGCATGGTCCCATCATGTCACAAGCTTTCTGCTCATCCATGAATATTAAGAGCTAACTCACAGCCATGGTTAGATATCACTGCAGAAGTAGGATCTCCCAAAACCCTATACTCAAGAAAACCATTCATTCCTGCCTCCACTTGTTGGCAATCTGATCCTGAAGCTGCTTCTCAAGTTCAGGTCACAAGCAATGCAGGCAGATCTTGCTCCTTTGTACTGCGGGTTGGGTATGAAGACCCTTCTACAGTCATGGCACAGTGCAATGGAGATGCAAAGAGTTTGCATATACATAACAAATAAAGTTAGTGTATAAATGGTTTTACATGAATTGCCCAACCGCAGAAAACTTGCTTGGATACACCTCAAAGGTTAAACAGTAAATTCAAATTTTGAGATCATGTTTTTCCAGGGGGCAAGCACCCTACAGTCCCTGATGTTGGCAACTTTACCCTCACAGTTCCCCTGATCATACCTACTTCTGAGGTCTGATAGCCTCAGAGTAACGGATAAGATTACCTTGAATCCAGCATTCAGTGTTTAAACTGAGCTACATGTAAGCAAGCTTTGGTAGTGTGAGAATATAAAGTACAGCCCAAATAAAAATAGCAAAGCATTTGACGCTGGCAACATAGATAAACAATTAGCAAAAAAATTATGCTCACAGGAATTAGGACTACTACATGAGTAAGACAGAAGCAAAATACTCGCAAAATGAGTCAATCTACAGAGCCACCACAGTTTGACATGCATACTATAACAGCAATGTTATATTTTCAGGTTGTAGTACTTGATTATGCTATTAGGATAAAACACCGCATTTTATTTTTAGGACTTTAAAATGTTCCTCTAAATCAACAGCACCCACATTATGCAGCAGGTCTGCAAAATATGACCATACAAAACTCAAACCTGCTGGCATCTTACACATGAGGATGCTGACTGAATGAACTATATAACATCAAGCTAAGGATTGCTGACAGCCTCCAATTTCATCATCTCACACTTTTTTTTCCCTCTGTCCCAGGCATCCAAGAAAACCTTCACTGACCTATACTTTACTGTTTCTCTAGCATTATATTCTAGACCCCATTAACCACTCTGCAAAAAGTACCTCCTTAAGTCTGCTTTGAATTTTCCTCCCCCAATCTAGAGTGTGCGTGGCATTTTCAACTCTCTATCCTTCATTTTCAAGTCTACTACTGTCACATTTGCTGGCAGCAGTACTATTTCCTCCTAAATACCAGGACATTTGTCACATTCCTTGTCTTTTCCATAGAACACAATTGGCCAAATCAGGAATGGCCTGTAAACAGGGCAGGTATTAATCCTAATGGTCCTTATCATTATCATTTTTGTCTTTTCTCCTACAGTATACACACAAGCTCGGAGAGACTTTCTGCATGCCCTCACTATTTTGTTACAAGTCTGTTGCATGCTTTCTTCCTTTCAGATCTCCCATTACTGGGATGGGCATCAGCACTGAGCACCTAGTTTGTTACATGCTTTCTTCCCTTCAGATCTCCCATTACTGGGATGGGCATCAGCACTGAGCACCTAGTTTGTTACATGCCTTCTTCCCTTCAGATCTCCCATTACCTGAATGGGCAGCAGTACTGGGCACCTAGATTGTTACATGCCTTCTTCCCTTCAGATCTCCCATTACCTGGATGGGCATCAGTACTGAGCACCTAGTTTGTTACATGCTTTCTTCCATTCAGATCTCCCATTACCTGGATGGGCATCAGCACTGAGCACCTAGTTTGTTACATGCTTTCTTCCCTTCAGATCTCCCATTACCTGAATGGGCATCAGTACTGAGCACCTAGTTTGTTACATGCTTTCTTCCCTTCAGATCTCCCATTACTGGGATGGGCATCAGTACTGAGCACCTAGTTTGTTACATGCTTTCTTCCCTTCAGATCTCCCATTACCTGAATGGGCATCAGTACTGAGCACCTAGTTTGTTACATGCTTTCTTCCCTTCAGATCTCCCATTACCTGGATGGGCATCAGTACTGAGCACCTAGTTTGTTACATGCTTTCTTCCCTTCAGATCTCCCATTACCTGGATGGGCATCAGTACTGAGCACCTAGTTTGTTACATGCTTTCTTCCATTCAGATCTCCCATTACCTGGATGGGCATCAGCACTGAGCACCTAGTTTGTTACATGCCTTCTTCTCTTCAGATATCCCATTACTAAGATGGGCATCAGCACTGAGCACCTAGTTTGTTACATGCCTTCTTCTCTTCAGATCTCCCATTACTAAGATGGGCATCAGCAGTGGGCACTGTGCTTTTGTTGCTTGAGGGCCCATTCCCTTCACACCCTCCAGCTACATACTCCAACATCATGTTTCTCTCCACTACTGCCTTTTCGCAGTATAATGCATGATTTAACCTAGGGATGTTTGTAACCATCAGATCCTTTACTCTTTTTTCAACCTTAGGATCACCCTTCATATCTTACATACTTTCCTAAACAGTCAGATCGAAGTGTAATACTTTGTCCTTTTTTGCATTACATTTCAGCTGAAATATACATGCCTATTATGTAAGACCTACACTCACTGAATGTCATATGTTGCACCACTAGATTAATACTGGTAACCTCTATGAATTAGCTAATGACAGTACAATAATCAATACATATTTGAAAAACAGAAGGGGGTCAGTTGTTTTTCAGGTCAAAGGTAAAGAAAGGTTCAATTCTATACAATGTCCAAGTTTTGGTGAGTTTTCTTAATTACTTGCCTTACATGGAAGTCAAACTTCAGGTTTTCATGAACCATTAAACCAAAATGTTTTGCATGAATCACAAGCTCTGTCTTAGTAAGGTTTAGGGAAGTTAATTTTGATTTTAGAGGGGTTAGGAGTAATTGTGAGCCAGGATTCAAATGACAGAAGGGATTTCTGGGTAATCTGTTGAAGACTGGATTTTTTGCAAAGCATATGAGAGCAGAGCTGTCTGTGTACTGCAGGATGGATGGCAACATATTTAGTGGGTCTGTGGAGATAATTTTTGAATATCCTAAAAAGTAGTGGCCTGAGCATGGCTCCCTCAGGACATCAACTAATACAGAGAAAAAAGGAGGAGTAGGAAGTTTCCCATCAGGCCGCTTGGCTTTTGTCAGTAAGGTAACCTTTAAACCAAGAAAGGAGTGAGGCATCGAGTCCAAGGGAGGAAATTCTTTGAATCAGAATTGTACAGGAAACTGTGTCAAATGCTTTTAATATGTCAAATAAACAAGTGAGATAAGGTTCCCTTAATTTCTGTTATGATTTATGGTTAAGATAAAACTAAGAGCAGAAGTTGTGCTATAATGAGGATGGAAACTAGGTTGTGTTTGGGCTAAGAGATTGTTGTCTGTTGTGAACCTACGACATTGTGGTAGTTGCATTTTTCAAATACTTTTGAAAGTGGGAGAGCAAAATGGCTATGGATCTGTAGTTACAGAGGTTGGCTGCGTTATACCCTTTACAAAGTTGTAAGATATAAGATTTCCTCAATATCGTATTTTTCCTTTAGGAAGCAATTTATTAGTGTGGAGATTGGATATGCTAATGTTTCACTAGCAAGTTTCAAGTGTTTTGAGGGTAAATCATGACAGGTTATTGGTGTACTTTTCAGTTGACTTGAATTGCTTTTTAATGGTAATAGTAGGAACAGAGGTAAAATGTGAATGATAAAGCTTGTTTTTTATTGTCTTTGTGTATTACAGAACAATGTATAGACTCCATGAAAACAAAACTGAACCCCAGTCCACCAACATACAATTAATGACTGCAGTCAATGTGCAACAGGACAAGGACATGTGTATTTTACCCAGTAATGCCTAACTGTTTTTGTCTTTCCCTGTCAGTTACTGTCACCAGAGTTGATTCTAGTCTGATATACTGATGCGTTAACAAAGGAAAAGTTCTGCCTAACTTTGCACAGGTGCAGACAGGGTTGTCATTATGAAGAAACTCATTCAAGGCAATGGAGGTGGGTGAAAATACTGTGACAGTCATATACACAGAAACCAAATAACATTTTATAGTCATTAGGTACCAGTTATCTACCACTCTTTGTTACAGCATTTACATTTTGACTATTACCTTCATGAATAATCTCACTTCAGAGTTGTAATTCAAGGGTTACAAAGGAATAGCCCACATGTCAGGACTCCTCAAGGAGGTATCAGCATTTACATCTGTGAATACAGAACTCTTGAGTAGGAAGGTAAAATATTACTCAGAAATCTAATCTGTAAAACATTAGAGGAAAACAAACCAGAGGGGGTCTAAAGTTACAAATCATAATGGTACCACTTTTATTGTTCTAGTATTTGATAAGAGAAATTGTTATGTTCCTTCCTCAACAGCATATAAGGACCTCAATCCACAGAAGCAATGACTTCAAATGGCAAGCTTTGAACCAAGTAACTATTTCACTGCTGTTTTTTGCTTTTTTTTCTGTACAGCCTGTAGAACAAGCTGGAATTGTAGTCATCTCTTTGCTTGTTGATAAACATGTTCAGTTTAGGGAATGGATTGAAAATGCAAGTTAGGCCAGCACTGATCATCTATAATGTCACACGAGTGACAACCCAGTAACTAAGCATTGCTGACTGGCTAACATGGCAACTTAGCAATGGCAAGCAAAGGACTGCCCTCTTCAGAGTTCCACTTTTACTACATGGAGCTAAACAGGTTCTGCAACTACTAATGCAGCATAATCCCCATCAGTGTACAAAGTGTCTGAAAAGAATATGGATTAAATGTATCATTCCCCTTAAAGTATTGATGTCTGAATGGGTTGCAGCTTGCAGATGTACATTTCATGCTTTGTATCTCCACTTGAATTCTTTTTTTCTGTGACAAAGTTTCTAGGTCACTTTTGGCTAATGGTTAGCAGAGTCAAAATATATATAAATATATGGGTCTACTTCATTTCGCTGAAAGCTCATTTCTCCAGAACTCAGTTGCCTGCACACAATTCACTGAAAGCTTATCTCACTGAAAACTCATTTGACAAACTCATTTCATTGAAAGTTATATATGGCCTTTTCCCCACTGTAGTGCGATCCTGGAGTTAGTATATAAAGTAAGAGGGGGTGTGTGGAGGGCACAGTGGGGGGCATAGCCCCCTACATAGTTTGGCTATATATTGTCTTCTGGAAAGAGTTATTCATTGGAGTTGTAAGTATCCATATCTATGGTTTTAAACATTTAAAATAGGTGCGGGTGGGCTATGCCCTCACACCCCCTTTACTTTATATACTAACTCCAGGATTGCACTACAGTTGGGAAAAGGCCATTTATAACTTTCAATGAAATGAGTTTCGGTCAAACGAGTTTTCAGTGAAATGAGCTTTCAGTGACTTGTGCACAGGCAACTGTGTTTCAGTGAAATGAGCTTTCAGTGAAATGAAGTAGACCCACACACACACACACACACACACATATATGTATGTGTATGTGTATGTGTATGTGTATGTGTGTGTGTGTGTGTGTGTGTGTGTGTGTGTGTGTGTGTGTGTGTGTGTGTGTGTGTGTGTGTGTGTGTGTGTGTGTGTGTGTGTGTGTGTGTGTATATATAAATCAGATAGGTTAGTCCCCAAAGGATACTGAAAAGGAGATGTACTGAGGAATGTTTTAAAATGCTAGTGAGTGAAATGACCACTCATCTTTGTGGACAGTGCTTAGTAGATCACTTCATTTACTGTTATGTGGAACCAAATTAAATGACTAATAATAATAATAATAATAATAATAGTGAGAAAACTTCTTAAATGGTCTCTATGCAAAATGGACTTGTGCATGTTTATTTTTTTTACACACATGGTGTGAAATATGGTAAAGAGAAGCCATACAATACAGAAATGTAGCTCATGTCCAAGGAAAAAAGTTATATGATAGACTAACAATTTTGCCTCCAGCGCCAGGGTCCTTTTGTCACCAAATCTGTACTGGTCCTGCCTTCAAGTAATGGGAGAAGCATTGGAAATGTCGTCATAGCAAGATTCAGTAGCGGTACTATGGAGCTATGAAAGATAATATTAGTGAAGAAAAACAGCTAAGCAAGGGGCACTGCTACTCTTTTTATTTTTTTGCACTTAAATGAGACATGAAATTACAAGTAATAACATTTAATTATAGACACTATCATATTCCAGTGGATGGCAGCATTGTCTGTTTATTATGGCTAAATTATATTCTGTTACTTATTCAGGGAACAGAGCACTGGTATCAGCCCTTAAACTACAACCTATGTCTATGCATCAGAAAACTACCAGTATCAAGTTAAGAAGTTGATGGTGTCTCATCTCAGTGCACCTAAATATTTTCCAATAAAAAAGCAGACAAAATAGTAAGCACACATTAGCGTTGCTGCCTCACAGCAAGAGGTTCTCCCGTTCGATTCTCAGCTGGCGCGCCTTCTGTGTGGAGTCTGCATATCCTCCCCGCGGTTGAGTGGTATTCGAAAGACATGTGTAGAATGGACGTGCCTTCGTTAAAGGTTGGGCGTCGAGCTGGCACCTCGCACCCATAAAAAATCTACTGCCAATCATTAGCGGACAGGAGTTCCACTGTGGCAACCCCTAACTGGGAAAAGCCGAAAGAAGAAGAACAACAACATTATGTAGCAAAGAATGATGCTTGAGTATGCATTAATATTCTAATCGGGGTCACTAGTACATCTTGTCAGCTGATATTACTTTATTATTCTATTTATTTGCTGCAAACAGCTATACACGCAAAAGGATGTCTTTTAATCAGTGTAAGAATAAAACAAAATACAATGTTAAAAGATATGCAAATGTTATGGTGCATCACTTCAGTCTGAGGGACTATCCACCATAATGCATTTATCTTCATAGAAGACTTTTATGACAGGGGTCTAACAAATCTGTTGTGCATGAATTTTTGGTTCCCATTAAAGAAAAGCTGCCTACAAAACCACAAATGGGCCGTTTCCTATTACCTGATGACTAGACATTGTTTCCTTTGACTCATTGCTTAGGTTAGCTCAAGCTGAAAACTTTCAGAGATTTCTGACAGTACAGTCCACAGCTGACTCTCAGACTATTAAAAATCATTCTGGAAAACTGGAAGTTTATTCAGGGGAACAGAGCACTGTCTCCAGCCCTTAGACTACAACCTATGTCTGTGCATCAGAAAATTCCCAGTATCAAACAGCTACTAGAAAAGAACAGCTACAGGGGAAAATGTATAACAACAACAGGGTGTTAAACAGGAACCTATGTCTGTGGGAACTGTAACTTCTGCCAGTATATTAGCAACTCAAGACAGATTTTGTCTTTCCCAGCAGTTCTAAGAAGTCTGAGTTTGTATAACTCCACAGAGATTGCTCATCTGGTAATCTGCATGTCCTGTGAGGTGTTCTACATTGGGTAGTCCATAAGAAAACAGTGAATGTTGCAACACATTTTGTAGATGAAACCAGACATGGACAAAATGCCTTTTACAGGCATTCTGTCGCCTACAGCCACACATCGCTGTTCACTTTTTATATCCCTGAATATGTTTTTGGGCTCTTAAAACTCATTTCTGGAATCCTGAAAGTTTTATTGGGAAGCTGTCCTTGCTTTGTATAACCCCCCCCCCCCCTCAGGATAAATTATAATACTCCATTAGCAGTTTGTTAAAGATGAGGGAACAGGGTCACTGCAGATGTTACTAGGTTCCTTCTGAGAGAGCTGTACAAATCAGCTTCATTAATCTCTCAGTCAGAATCAAGGCTCAGCAGGCTTGTAATATCAATACCTACAATACAACTACACTGTGTTTACTCTGATGGATTACAACCAACAATCTGTATTTATTAACAGTTACAACCATCAATCTGTATTCATTAACAGTTTCAGAGCTGTAGCCACAGCAAATATTACAATGTTTTCATATCTCTGTCTGCTATGTGTAGATTATGTCTATTTTCCTGCTTGGACTATATTGGTATGAGAAGTTTGAATTTGTCAATCTTTGTACAATGTTATTTCATATTATCATGTATGTGGAGCTTTTCTCCCCTGGACTCCACGGACTCCACCGAAATGGACCTGGGTCCAGTGGACTATCCCGGTAAACAAATGTAAAAATAAATAAAATAAATAAGTAAGGGGTACACTGTTGGACTCCTCATCTGGGGAGATGTGGCCCACAAAGTAGATGCCAACTTCCAGAGGATGAGTTGCCTGTCCTCTGTTGTCTCAGTAGACCATTAGGGAGAGAAGGGCATCACCCCATGTGCAAAACAGGTTTTAAAACAGTTGGACTTTAGCCTTTCAGACTATACACCATTTTGTGAAACTGATTTTATTTTGGATTACACTTTGGTCAATGTGATCTTTTTATATTTGTACATAACTAGACATATCCTACTAAGTTCATGTTTGGCTTTTATTCCCTGACACTTTCTTTTGGTCAGGTTATCTGTTCAGCTTGAATATGTAAATTTGTTAGTGGTGTTAGCATCTGCCAGTTTTCTTATTCAGCTTAGGCTCCGAATTTCAAAAGTTGTTTTTTTTTTTTTTATTTTTCAGATTACCAGGATCACAACGAACACTATTTTCCTTCTGGAGAAGGGCAGAAACTTTCACTTTAGCTGGTCTCTTATTCTTGACTGGAATCTAACCTGAAGAGCCAAGTGGCCGGCTTGGGTGGTCTGGACTTGCATACTGAATTGTCTTGGCATGGGGGTTTACAGTAAATTGCACCACTGGGGTCCTAGTTTGGTTTTCACTTCCACTGGTTTTAGGGTCCTAGTTTGATTTTCATTTTCACTGGTACCCTACTTTTACTCCATTGGGCTCAGGCCAGCAGGTTTCTATTTCATACGCCTACCATTGTACTAAGATTTTTGGAAGACATGTTTGGCCTGATCTTTGGTACCATCAGCCCTGTTTTTATCCCAGTGACCTGGTCTTTCCACAATTACTCTTATTGGTTTTATAATGTGTTTGCTGTTTAGGTCTTCAAACTTTTATTTTTTTTTCAGTTGAATTTAAATTAAGTCATTGTCTCAGATTAGGCTATGTTCCTCTGAGATAAAAGAGCTTATGTGTCCTTTGAGGTCTAGACTATAGTGCAAGGGGAGGCATTCCCTTGAGTCAAGCTTACTATGAGCGTTTAAGGTTGTTCTGGGGTAAACAGAGATGTGATCTAGGCTTTGAAACACAGGCCCTGGTTGGCAGTGGATTAATGGGGTGCAGGGTGTCGTTTGTCTTTCAGACCATTTACTCTGGTAGATGTCTAGAGGTCTAAGGAGTGCATAGCCATAATAGAGCAGTTCCACACTATGCCTGGAGATAGCATTCCCCATTTGACCTCCTCTTTGTGGACAGCACATTGGCCCTGCACTTCTCTTTAGAGGTCCCGTGCTGAAAATATGCCTTGGTAGCTTAGTCTTGATTATCAATCTATTTTCAAGTGCTTCCTCAGTGAAAGATGTGTTTGTTTCCCTTTGGCAGGTTCTTTGAAGGATTTCAGAATTATGGAGAATTTAAAACCCCATTCTATTCTTAAGTATTTGTTAGTTTATTTTTTGATTGGGCTTTACAGACATGGAGATTTCAGCCACTCAGCCTGGCTCCTATCTTTATTTTAAATAGCCTCTGTGCTCCCTGTCAGCCTGCCACTATGTTCCTTCCCTCTGGGAACTTGTGTTCTTGGCTCACACCCCCTTTCCTAGTGTTTGACACCTGAGCTGCAATTGAGATCCCCATGAACTAGTTCTCCAACAATATTCCTTCCACACCTTCTTCCTCATTATTAGTGGCAGGTGCTTTAATGCTGTTTTATTACAGCTGCAGACTTCAAACCCTTCATGAGTGTTTCTGAGGATAGAGCTGGAAGGCAATTTTCTCACTTCAAGTGGGATGCTATGTTTGTTCAACTGTATGTACCTGCTGGTTTGGGAGAATTTTTCTAGAAGGTTGTTCTCAACACTTCAGCAGAGGGCCAAGTAGAGAGCATCCTTCCCACCTTTCAACCTGAGACTCTCATGGGGTCCTATATTTCTTGTACTGACTAATGTCTTTCACCTAGAATCTTGATTGGTTGATTACAGCACTTAGTGATGAGCTTACTTTATTGGTTGTAACTCTAATGTGAATCGAGTGGCAGATGAATTTGGGGGGGGGGGGTACCCATGATTTCTAAATTGCATTGCTGGGCTGCATATGGTCAAGACAAGCAGAATGAGTCTGTCTGTTGGCAGCCAAGTAATCCATAATACACTGAAACAATTTTTACCTTGTGGCATGTACCTAGTAAATGGATACTATGGGTTCTGGGGCACTGGTCCTAGATCTTCTTGCTCTGTTCTCTGGTAAAGCTGACTCCCAATATAGGCGGCTCAACCACATGCACTCTGAGGTTAGTTTGGTTAATAAATCAATGCCAAACATATTATGAATATTTTTCATTTCTAAGTCTTGATTATCCAGCTATTCTCTACTCAGACATAAGCACTAGATTAATATCTCCTTCCACCTGCCAGCAGCTACAGTCTCTTCTCCTCCAACAATCTTGTTGATTACCTATATGACAGGACTATCTCTTCTTTAAAATGAAACATTGCAAGTGGACACCATGGTGATTAGGGCAGAAATCAGACTTCTTACTGAGATGCCACAAAAATGTTGGGATAATCATAGTAGTTAAATAGAGTGAGCCTGAATTTTTCCAAATTTCCCCATAATGAGATGCATTCCACCTCCACCTTATCACCACGCTTTCTGGAAGCAGGTTTGAGTACCATTTTGCCTTATTTTTTATGATGTGCTAATGTCAAACTGTATTACATTCCTATGCCTTCCTTCTCACAAGGAAAAAGAAGCATTTTCTTCACAGCTAACCTTTTAGTAGCCCCATTCTGTTTTCAAATCCAGGCTGCAGGCATTATGGAGAAAAATCTAACTCTTTAATATTTGGGATGAATTAACAATGGATTAGTTTATGATTGATGCTCATATGTTGTCCTGATTACCACAAACTTATATCAAGGTTACTGTCACCCATTCATACCACCATAGTATCACACCAACACATCCAAGATAAAACCTCCTGTTACCTGACTGTTCTGCTAGCCACAGTGATGAGAGGTTAGATGGTCATATATGAGATGGGTCAGTACATCAGCTTTTGCTCCATCCCTTGATGATGATGGATTGAGGAATAACATGGTTTTCAGGGAAAGAAGTATAAAGCCTTTTAAACGCCAGATTGATGGATGAAAATATTTTCAAGGAAGGAAAACATGTGAGAAAACTGGCCATACAAAGTTGTTTAACTGAGACCTTCAGATTCAGCATTGTTGGTTATAACCACTATTATTTCAAATTGTCAGAAAAAATAACACCTAAGAAATAGCAGAGATTACTACACTTCCACCCTAAGGTCACAGAAAAGATTTTTTTTACAGTAGAAAACATGCTGCAAGACCATGTCACACTAGTTAAGATTTTCTCTTTGGAACACCCATCTATTAACCACAAAGAATGCAACATGGAGAACAGTGAGTGTTATACATGGCAGTCCTTCAGACTTGATGTTTGCTCCTAATTTGTGTGACAGCACCTACCTAGGAAGAAACTCCAGCTCATATATGCATCAGTTTTGTCTTCATTACCTCTTCTGTGCTAAAGTAAAACTTCTTACTGCCTTAGTGGCCTGAGATTAAAAAAAAAAGCTAATATGATCATGCTCAATATATGTTTAAAGTCTGTCACTGATCATGAGAAAAAATAATTATTCTAAAATCAGTTTCTCTTTTCAGACAATGTAATATGTTTTTCTTTCTATCTTATGCCCTCCTGCATATGCCTAGAGATTTCCTCTCCATCACACATTCCAGTTGGCCATTCCATTTTTCCACAGTATTAGAGATCCAAAGATTAATTAATCTTAAGTATTATAGCACAAATGCCTTTTCAAAGATTTATTATTTTTAAAAGAAAAGTGTGGTGCAGTGTCTATGGCATTTCTTAACTCATCTGCAGTATCCAAAATGCCCCAGTTCCTTTTAACAATGTCACAGATACTACTAACATCAGAAGAGTATGTGAGGGGAAACCTAATCAATCCTGTCCTTTGTTCTGTAGCTATGGCTTCAGTGTTAGATGCAACATTGTAATATGGCCTACATTTGCCCTCTCTCTCCTTAAACGCATCAGTAATACAACTGTCAATATCCTTTTCCTTATAGCCTCTATTTAAAAAAATCCATTTTCAAGGTATCCAAAGCTTCGGCAAGCTGTTCTTCATTATTGTGGAGTACTTCTACTTTTAACAAGGTTTTACAGTCAGAGAGGCATGGCACTTTTAAATGCAGAAATTGCACAGCCTGCAAGTTTATACGCTCTAATCCTATTTACATACACCATAACATGCACTTTAAAATAGATACAAACTTTTATGCTGATTGCAGGACTAAGAACATTGTTTATTTCAGTTACTGCACTGTTTGTCATGCTTTCTATGTAGGCATGAGTAATAAACAACTCAAAGACAGGGTGCTGGAACATCAGAGAGACATTAGAAACAGGAAAGACACTAATGCTCTTGCTAAGCATATTATATGTGCCAGGGACAGGAACATAATTTTAAATTTCTTGTGCTAGAGATTATTCCTGAGAGTCTAAGAGGGGAGACCTTAGGAATCGCACAGAATCTGCAGAGCAAAAATGGATTCTGTCTCTTAATGCTGATAAGACACCAGGTCTTAATAAAGTTGTCTCTCGTAAGCCTTTTTTTAAAGCTAGACCTCTCAAACACTAAGTATAGGACTGTTTTTTATATAACTTTTATGTTTTCTACATGTTTTATTTGCCTGTTTTCCAATCGTGACATTTTTCTTTCAGATAATTGTTGCTTTGATTAGTGACTTAATTGACTGATTAACTTATGCTATTTAAGTGCTTTTGTTACTAGTTGAGAACAGTCTGATGAAGCGGTGAGAGCACACCATGAAAGCACTAACTCTCTTTTGTGTGCATTAAAGTTTTTTTTGTTTTACCTTCAGCTATGTTAGTTTCTGTACCTTTTTGGTTTTATCAGTTTCTTGTTATTGTACCGTTCTATTTTTATTCTCAGCATATTTTTGCACTATTTAATTTAGTATCTATGCTTCCGCACCACCACTCTTCTGTGATCTCCATCTCATCTTAATTCTGTCTCTCCCTTCCTTCTTTCTACTACTTCTTCTTCTTCCGGCCTTTCCCGGTTAGGGGTCACCACAGCGGAACTCCGGTCCGTTAATGATCGGCAGTAGATTTTTATGGTGCCGAGGTGCCAGCCCAATGCCCAACCTTCAACGAAAGCATGCCCATTCATGCATGTCTTTCAAATGCCACTCGACCATGGGGATGACATGCAGACTCCACACAGAAGGCGCTCCAGCTGAGAATCGAATGGGAGAACCTCTTGCTGTGAGGCGACAGCGCTACCACTGCACCACCACGGCTACCTTAAAACATTTTCACCCTGTCTTGATCCCTCCTGTTTACTCCCATCTTAATTCTGTCCCTCCCTTTTACTACGTACCTTAAAACATTTGTGCCCTGTCTTGATCCCTCTTGTTTACTCCTTCTCGGTTTTAGCCTTTGCTGCCTTACTATCTGCTGTCTCCTTGCTCTGTGCTGCCTACACTTTCCCACTCCTTTTCCATTGCCTGATGGACTGATGTAACAGTACACTACTTTATTCAACTTGCATGTATTTATGACTGAAATGAGCACAGGTGTCATGAGGCACACAATATGTGGTTCTGTAGCTTTGTTTAATGCAGTGGCACAACTGAAGATTTCACCCATGCATATTATGTACTACACCATTCCCAACAGGATTTTATTCATTTGGAATACAGCAGTAATTTTGTACCATGATAATTTACAAACAGATCATATTTCATTTGACCAGCACAGTTAAAGTCATATGGTAGGGTTTGGGGACAGAGACAAAATTAAGTCAGAAACAGGAATGCATCCAAGAGAAAGCTTTTCACAGAGGCAGCTTGTAGCTCAATCCCTGCGCCTCATCCCCTTCACTTAATGAGCAATTATAAAACATTTCTTGCCTTTCTTTTCTGGTGTTATAATTTATATTGTGAGCTTCAGAAGTTCCAACTACAGTATATTTCAGTTTTTGTATTGTTTTGTGCAGTGGAAAATCTACATTCTTTTTATTTAACACTCGAGCAGTCACAGTTCTCAGACAGTGATCTGCTTACCTCTTGACTGTCCCCGAGAACACCCCTGATTTTGTTTCACATTTTTGCCTGGCCATCGTAACATTTTTGATTATCTCATAAATCACTGATGATTAATGCTAGTAATGGCAAATGTTAGAGTTTTACACCTTTTTTGTTAAAAAAACTATATTGACATAAAACATATTACGCAATTAACTTGTTTTAACTGAAATGCATACAATTTAAAAATCATCAGTGCTTTTAGGTCCCCCATATTTTTGGCTTTGCCCTGTAGTCTTGAGTAGAGAAATTAAGAGGTACAGAGTCATAGTGCTCTGTGCATCATATTTCTGGGTCCAAGTACTGTTTTGAGGAAAGGGAGAACACTGTATTTGAAGGAGAGTGTCTTCATCAATTTGGAATGGAATGTCATATAGCTTCCTACACACATCTTGCATTCCATTTTCTGAAAAATAAACTTAGAATGCATAAGATAAATAAATGTAAATATTTGGTGAACAATAAAAGGTATTAAAACTCTACAAACAGCAGTGTTATAAGTAAGACGTATTTTTTATAGTGATAATACTTGATGTATTCATACCCCCGAATTCACTATCTTTCTGTTTAGGACTAGTTAGTCCTGCATGGAAGCGGCCATTTAGGAGCAGGATGGCAGAGCACCATTCATATTAATGAAGGTGCGCTGCCTGAGCTCCTAAACATACAAGGACTGTGTACGAGTGCAGGGGGTGTGTCTGAGAGCAGAGCTCTCAGAATATACATGCCCCTGCAATAAAGAACAGCAGAGTATGAATAAAAGAATGAGTGAGACCACTCATAGGTGTTCCCATACCCCCAGCAACATCTCCCCATGTTTACAAGAGCAATAGTTAAAACACTGAATAAAAAGATTATTTTATGAAACATATTACATTTAACCATAGGTGCATGGATTTGCCTGCCGCTTAGCTACGGTTAATGCAGCTTAAATAGCACAGGAGGATAAAAGCAAAATATATGGAAATGAATTTGTACAACAATAGTGTAGTGAGCAGAGCATTCTCCTTACGAGCAGTCATTCCTGGTTCAAGTCCCACTCTAGTACAATCCATTTTCCATGTCAAATCACTGTATGATCAATTTATTTTGATGCATAACCTATAATAACATATATTTATAACATTTATATATTTATAACATATATCTGTGAACTGGAGTACTGCATTAAATGCAGATGTGAGGTGTCATTGTCATAATGTTGCAAAGTCCACAGATAATCACAAGTGCCCCATACAGTATAAGTACACAGGAATCAGGGATACAAATGGAAGGTAAAATGTGTAATGAATGATAACTCCATACAGTTTCCAAATCTACCACCTTCCCAAGAACCATTAGACATTACTGTTTAAATTAGTACGGTGGTAAGGAGTAGTAAGCAAGTGTAAGCAGTACTAAGCAGCAGTAAGTGGGAGTAAGCATATTTAAGCAGTAGTAAGAGAGTTCAAGCCCATTTGCGTGGGGGTAAGCAATGCGCACACAGGTTAAGCAATACTGAAGCTAACTCTCTGTAAACATATTTCTACGAAGGTTAGCAAAGCTTACCCTCATGCTAACCTGCTTACAACTGCTTAAAAGTGCCTTAATCACTCTGTATGCAACAGCCGCTGTTCTGGCCAGAAACAAAATAAACAGCCTTTGCAGGTTTTGAACCTAGGACCCTGTACGCTATAGTCTCAGTAGTTAACCACTAAGCCATCACAGCAGTACATAAGATTGAGGTATCACCAAACAGATCCTCACGATAGGAAAATCAAACTGAATATGTGAAAAAATCTATATACAGTTTTATGTTGTATAACCTACTACATAATATAAATATGTGAACTGGAGTACTGCATTAGCCCAGATGTGAGGTGTCATTGTAATAAAGTGATGAAATCCCCTAATAAACACAAGGGCCCCATACAGTGTACGTACACATGACTCATGGATACCAAACACATACATAACATGTAATGAATAATAAATCAATGCCAAAAAGCAAATGGTATGCAAATTAAAAATTTTGCAGCACTAAGCACTGCACAGCCCAGCTTACTAGGTGTAAGCAATGTGTAGGCCAGCTAACTCAATTTGCCCATTGGTATACCCCTTCAAGCAATGCTTAGCATTTTCAAAACTGTCCAGTCATGGCAAAGAGTGGGAAATCTGCCCTATTTAAACCCAGTAGGTGGGGATACATCTCATAACTGGTTGTAGCTTCCCCTTGTAGGCACTATGTCTGGCATAGGAGAGGGTGCGCACTTTTGGGTACAGCGCTGGGACATCCAGGAATCCAGAGTCATGGCAGGACTCCTTGTGAAAGACCATAACATGAGACTCCTGCAGGGCCAGTGCCAGGGTTCCCAATACAAAGAGAAAGCCTGGGACCATCTCACCCCTGACCTCACCAGTGCCACTGGTATACCCTGAACTGGTGAGCAGGTCAGGCATCACTATGCCGACCTGAAGAGGTGAAAGGAGGATCTCTTGGATCAGTGGATCCAAGAGGCTAGGAGGACAGGCGAGGTCCCAGCCGTGTGTAAGTATCAGTTCACAAACTGTTTAATAATTGCCAGCTCACGTATATTATGGATAGGAATGGCTAAATATTCCTATTATGTCCTTCACAGTGAGTGGCCTATGAACTAGGAGGCCCATGGATGTCGATTGGAGCAGTTGAGACGGGAGGCAGGTTAGTAATACTCTTGCATATACTGTCATAGGAAATAAATCTAAAAGTAGTAGTAAGTTAATTGCCTGTATACAACCTGTATTGTTTAAGGCATGTACTGCATACACCAGACAATATGGCAGGAAGAGTCTCATATAGGTTGTATGTACATAAAAGCATAATAGCCTGACAATAAAGGTCTAACTGCTGGACTGCATGTGTTTATTCTGGTATGATATGGTAATGTAAATTTGCAATCACTTAATAGTACTGTTGTATTAAGTACTGTTACCACACTGTGCTACATAAATAAGATGTGTAGGAATGCCTGTATATGACTGGTGTAATCCCAAAAGGTCATATAGTACAAGTGAGAGAGACAGACAGAAAACAGTGAAAAGACAGACAACAAAATCCAAATAGCACACTCAACTGAGATGTGAACTGTTGTATTTTTAGCACACACAACCATGGTTCAAATCCTCGGAGTGGTAGTAGGCTGCATACAGAATCAATACCCAACAACTGTACAGATATGTCCAGAATGTCCAGTAAATCAACCCATATCTGCTGCCTGTCACCCTGTCCCCCTGGGACATCAGTGGGATGATCCCAGGTGTTTAGGTAGCAAACAAGAAATACAACTGATTGTCAGACAGTCAGACATCTGTAAGAACAAATCTTTCACTCTAGCAACTCCCCAAAATGTTATGAGAGTAATAAGCCATGTCCCATCTACACCCCCATGTTGTCAAGCTGTTATCAGAGTGTGTACAGTAACAGAGTGAGATGTATGTGCATAATACTAATGTGGAATCTGATCAATGCTGTGGCAACATTCAGGTAGTGCTAACAATCATTGCTCCCACAGGTCTATCAGATATGAACACTGTGCCTAGAAATAAAAGACTGATATCCTGTACTGGTACTGTTTACTCTGGTATTGTATGACATTGTTAGCGTTCCAGTTGCTCTGAATAATAAGGTATCACTCATCACTGTCACCCACACTGTGCTACATAATATAACTGTCTAGGAAATCCTGTACAAGAGTGTTGTAATACAAGGTCAGAATGTAAAACCACAGGAGAATTATAGAAAGAAATCAGATAAGAGACACACAGCAATATATATATATATATATATATATATATATATATATATATATATATATATATATATATCTATATAGTGCACACACAACTGTGATGGACAGTGTTTTATGTTTAGCAGACACAGCCAGGGTCTGAATCCTGGGTGTGGTAGTAGGCTGCATACAGATTCATACCCCACGACTGTACAGATATGTCCAGAATGTCCAGTAAATTGGCCTATATCTGCCGGCTGTCACCCTGACCCCCTGGCATATCAGTGTGCTAACTGACATGTAGGCAGCATTTCATTTCATATGTCTGTCAGGCCTGTACATATTTGTAAAATGTCAATGAAAACAAACCTGTCATATAATTCACTAAAGGTTTAAGAGGGCAATAGTTGAAATATATCCCGGTTCACCTGCATGTGGTCAAGAGATGCCCAGAGTCTGTGCAAAAAGAGATGGACAGGTATGTGCATAACATCAACATGGAATCTGGGAGTATGTGTAAAAACAGTTATTTAATGTTATCAAACAATTCCTCCACAGGTGTACCAGGTAAGAGGTGTATACTGCAGGTAAAACCAGTTCATGTATATAGTTGTCGACAGCCATACCACTGTCCAAAGTAAGGCAATAGGGTAGTGTACTAATACTTGTAAGGTACAGATAACAGCACTGACTAGCAAAGTAATAGAAACTACAGGAATATACTAGTTGTTAATTGACATCTTTCTCTCCCCTCACCATATCTGCAGCAATAAACTACATACCCAACTCAATTGGTATGTGCTGACAACTCTAATGTTGGAACATACGTCATATTGTTTAATAATTATTTAAATCTGTTTCTATGCATGTGCTATGTTGAAATACTCACACATTGGTGGCATGGTGAGTTCAAAGTACCTGCATGCTGTTGTAATTACCACTGTGGTCCCATATATGCATGTGTTCTGTTTGCATTGCAACTGTTCCATATCTGGTGTTTGGGTTAATAGGAATATCTATGCATGCTGTTGTACCTAATCCTGGAATGACTATTACTAAACCACATATGTTGATAAAACTAAAACACCATAGCATGTATGGGAATGCGGGTCCCAGAGGACCCACCTGTCCCACCTCAGCTGGCCGTGGCACCGGGCACCAGCACGTCTGGGGCCCAACCCGATACCACCTCGTCTGTTGGTCCTG